>NC_046155.1:180237823-180443512 GCF_011064425.1 Rattus rattus
TCAGGCAGGGCTCCTGCCTCACCTGGGCCCTCTCCCACGGGAGCCCAGAGGCCTTATACAGTTTCCTCTTGGGCCAGGGATGTGGGCAGGGGTGGGCAGTGTTGGTGGTCTCTTCTGCTCTGCAGCCTCAGGAGTGCCCACCTGACCAGGCGGTAAGGTATCTCTCCCACGGGTTCTGGGAGCAGAGAGCTGCTGCCTTTTTTGTACATTCTTGATTCTCATTTTGCATGTCCTACCAAGCAATTTTTTAATTACTAAAATTAGTTATTTGTCATACAATTCTTGAATTGTTACATCAATGATATCATGATTAAAAATATATCAAAGGAAAGCACAAAAAATTAATTAATAGGAGCTGGGCGGTGCCATGGAGGAGTTGGTGGCCGTGAAAACGCGGACCCGCTGGGCCGCCAGGGCCATCGCCGCCGCCGCCACCGCCAAGAAGCCCTTGTTCCCCCTGCAGGGAGGAGAGTCTGGTGCCAACAAGATGGCAGACAGGGAGCTGAACGTGGACAGCCTCATCACCTGCCTGCTAGAGGTACAAGGATGTCGTCCGGGAAAAATTGTGCAGATGACTAAAGCAGAAGTCCGAGGGCTGTGTATCAAGTCTCGTGAAACCTTTCTTAGCCAGCCTATTCTTTTGGAATTGGAAGCATCACTGAAGATTTGTGGAGATATTCGTGGACAGTATACAGACTTACTGAGATTATTTGAATATGGGAGCTTTTCCACCAGAAGCCAAACTATCTTTTCTTTTGAGATTACATGACAGAGGAAAAGCAGTCTTTGAAACCATCTGTTTGCTATTTTTTACAAAATCAAATACCTGAGAGACTTCTTTCTTCTACGAGGAAACCATGAATGTGCTAGCATCAACTGCATTTATTGAATATATGATGAGTGCAAACGAAGGTTTAATATTAAATTGTGGGAGACATTCACTGATTGTTTTAACTGTCTGCCTATAGCTGCTATTGTTGATGAGAAAATCTTCTGTTGTCGTGGAGGACTGTCACCAGACCCACAGTCTATGGAACAGATTCGGAGAATTATGAGACCCACTGGCGTACCTGATACAGGTTTGCTTTGTGATTTACTGTGCTCCGACCCAGATAAGGATGTACAAGGCTGGGGAGAAAATGATCGTGGTGTTTCTTTTACTTTTGGAGCTGATGTAGTCAGTAAATTTCTGAATCGTGATGATTTAGACTTGATTTGTTGAGCCCATCAGGTGGTAGAAGATGGATATGAATTTTTTGCTAAAAGACAATTGGTAACTTTATTTTCTGCCCCAAATTACTGTGGCGAGTTTGACAATGCTGGTGGTATGATGAGTGTGGATGAAACTTTGATGTGTTCATTCCAGATATTGAAACCATCTGAAAAGAAAGCTAAGTACCAGTATGGTGGGCTGGATTCTGGACGTCCTGTCACTCTACCTCGAACAGCTAATCCACCGAAGAAAAGGTGAAGACAGGAATTCCGGAAAGAGAAACCATCAGATTTGTTAAGGACATACTTCATAATATATGTGTGCACTGTAAAAACATCCAGCCATTCGACACCCTTTATGATGTCACACCTTTAACTTAAGGAGACAGGTAAAGGATCTTAAATTTTTTTCTAATAGAAAGATGTGCTACACTGTATTGTAATAAGTATACTCTGTTATAATATTCAACAAAGTTAAATCCAAATTCAAAAGTATCCATTAAAGTTCTATCTTCTCATATCACAATTTTTAAAGTTGAAAAGCATCTCAGTTAAACTAGTTGTGTTAGGTACCCAGATGAAAACATGAAGATCCATCTGTGTAATGTGGTTTTAGTGTTGCTTGGTTGTTTCATTATTTTGGGCTTGTTTTTTTGTTTGTTTGTTTTTGCTAAAAGAATGGCATCTACTTTTCCTGTTTTTCCCTAACCATTTTAAAAAGTGAAAATGGGAAGAGCTTTAAAGACATTCACTAACTATTATTTTCCTTCACTATCTACTTAAGTAACTGTTGGATCTTACTAAGAAAACTTACAACTCATAATAAAAAGGAACTTTAGAGGCTGATAGGTTTTAAAAATATACAAACTATTTGATCCAATGATTTTAATCAAACAGTTTGACTGGGCAAACTTTGCAGCTGATAATGAGTATTTTGCTTTTTACAAATTGACACTGATTTGGATTTGTGCACTCTAACCTTTAATTTACTGATGCTCTATTGTACAGTAGCATTTCATTTAAGAAAAGATTATTTCATTAGATGCTGAGAAAGCATTTGAGAAAATTCAACACCCTTTCATGATAAAAGTTTTGGAAACTAGTAGCTAACATCAAACTAAATGAAGAGAAACTTGAATCAATCCCACTAAAATCAGGGAATAGACAAGGCTGCCCACTCTCTCCTTACTTATTCAATATAGTACTCAAAATCCTAGCCAGAGCAACAGATGACAAAAGGAGGTCAAAGGGATACAAATTGGAAAGGAAGAAATCAAAATATCACTATTTGCAGATGATATGATAGTATACTTAAGTGACTCGAAAAGTTCCACCAGAGAACTACTAAGCCTGATAAATAACTTTAGCAAAGTGGCTGGATATAAAATTAACTCAAACAAATTAGTAGCCTTCCTCTATTCAAAGGATGAACAAGTTGAGAAAGAAATAAGATAAAGTCCACCCCTCACAATAGACATAAATAACATAAAATTCCTCATTGTGATTCCAACCAAGCAAGTGAAAGATCTGTATGACAAGAACTTCAAGCCTCTGAAGAAAAAAATGAAGAAGATCTCAGAAGATGTAAAGACCTCCCGTGCTCATGGATTGGCAAGATTAATATAAAAAAGATGGCCTTCTTACCAAAAGCAATCTACAGATTCAATGCAATTCACATCAAATTTCCAACTCAATTCTTCATAGAATTAGAAAGTGCAATCTGCGAATTGATTTGGAATACCAAAAAGTCCATGATAGTGAAAACTATCCTCAACAATAAAAGAACTTCTGGGGCAATCACCATCCCTTACCTCGAGATATACTACAGAGAAATCATGATTTTTAAAAAACCTGCCTGGCAGGTAGATCAATGGAATAGACCTTTGGTCACTTGATCTTTGACAAAGGAGCTAAAACCATCCAGTAGGGAAAAAAAATAATCTTTTCAACAAATGGTGCTGGTTCAACTGGAGGTCGTCATTTACAAGAAGGCAAATTGATCCATATGTACTGCCCTGTACAAAGTTCAAGTCCATGTGGATCAAGGACCTCCACATAAAACTGGATAGACTTAAACTAAAAGAAAAGTGAGGAAGAACCTTGAACACAGGGCACTGGGGAAAATTCCCTGAACAGAGCACCAATGTCTTATGCTCTAAGATAAAGAATCAACAAATGGGACCTCATAAAATTCCAAAGCCTCTGCACCGTTAGGACAAAATAACAAGCAACAGATTGGGAAAAATATCTTTTTCAAGCCTACATCCAATAGAGGGCTAATATCTAATATATACAAAGAACTCAAGAAGTTAGACTCCAGAGAATCAAATAACCCTATTAAAAATGGGGTAGAGACATAAAGCAAAAAACTAAGCAGCACCTGGAGAAGCCTGGAGAAGAAGAAGATCAAGGACTCTCAGAGCCAGCAGGTTGTAGAAAAATTGATAATATAGCCCATAGAAGTAACTGAATAGATCCCATAAGGGCTCAGAGAGAATGAAGCTACAATCATAGACCCTGTATAGGTCCATGTAGGAGCTAATCCTCTTTGCTACATAATGGTTGTGTAGCTGAATATTTTTGGAATCCTAACGTTTCATTGTAAGGGGCGTCTCTGACTCTTGCGTGAAATTGGTACCCATTTCCTCTTACTGGGTGGCCTCATCCAGCTTGATATGAGGGTTTGTGTCTAGCCTTATAGTAACTTCTTATGCCATGATTTATTGATAGTCCTGAGAAGCCTGCTCTTTTTGTTTTTAAGTGAAACAGGTATCAGTAATTCTGGGGGAGAGGAAAGTTTGTGGGCTGGGAGGAGTGGCAGGAGAGGAAACTGTGTTTGGCTTATAATGTATGTGAGAAGAATTTTTTAGAAGAAATAAAGAACATATGGCTTGTCTCTGGCTCCTTTTCCTAAAAAAATGGGGTACAGAGCTAAGCAAAGAATTCTCAGCTGAGGAATATTGAATGGTTGAGAAATACCTAAAGAAATGTTCAACATTCATAATCGTCAGGGCAATGTAAATCAAAACAACCCTGAGATTCCACCTCACACTCATCAGAATGGCTAAGATCAAAAAGTCAGGCAACAGCAGATGCTGGCGAGGATGTGGAGAAAGAGGAACACTCCTCCATTGTTTTGGATTGCAAGCAGCTACAACCACTCTGGAAATCAGTCTGGAGGTTCCTCAGAAAATGGACATAGTGCTATCTCAGGACCCATCTATATCACTCCTGGGCATATACCCAGAAGATGCTCTAACATATAACAAAGACACATGCCCCACTATGTTCATAGTAGCATTATTTATAATAGCCGCAAGCTGGAAAGAACCCAGATGCCCTTCAACAGGAATGGATAAAAAAAAATGTGGTACATTTACACATTGGAATACTACTCAACTGTGAAAAACAATTACTTCATGAAAGTCTTAGGCAAATGGAACTAGATAATATCATCCTGAGTGAGGTAACCCAGTCACAAAAGATGGTATGCACTCACTGATAAGTGGGTATTAGCCCAAAAACTTGATACAACTAAGAAAAAATTCACAGAAAAAATTCATATGAAGCTCAAGAAGAAGGAAGACCAAAATGTGGATGCTTCATTTTTTCTAAGAAGGAAGAACAAAATACTCACAGGAGGAAATACAGGGTTAAAGTGTGGAGCAGGAACTAAAGAAAAGGTCATCCAGTGACTGCCTACCTGGGGATTCATCCCATATGCCATCACCAAATACAGGTACTATTGCTGATGTCAAGAAGTGCTTGCTGACAGGAACGAGATATGGGTATCCCCTGACAGGTTGTGCCAGAGCCCTACGGATACAGATAAGAATGCTTGCAGCTAACCATTGGACTGAACAAGGGGGCCCTAATGGAGGAGTTAGAGAAAAGACGGAAGGAACCGAAGGGGTTTGCAACACCATAGGAAGAACAACAATGCCAACCAAGCAGACCCCACCAGAGCTCCCAGGGACTAAACCACCACCAGTGTGTACACATGGAGGGACCCATGACTACCGCCACATACGTAGCAGAGGATAGCATTGTCCAGCTAGGAGGAAAAGCCCTTGGCCCTGTGAAGGCTTTTTTCCCCTATGTAGGGAAATGCCAGGGTGTTGAGGTTGGAGTGGGTGGGTGGGAGTTTGAGCATCCCCAAAGAAGTAGGGGGAGACAGTAGGAGAGAGGGGGAAAGGAAATAACATTTGAAATGTAAATACATAAAATATCCAAGAAAAATAAAATTTAAAAACAAACAAAAAGAAATAGGTTATCAGAGTAGGAGAAGCCATTCCTAGATGTTCTTCCTCTCTGTCCTGTCTCTTATGAAACAAATGACTTCCCCTATCTAATCCTTCTTTCCCTTCGCTACTCTTATATCCACCCTTTTCTAGACCCTGCCATCAGCCAAGGCTGATACCTGACATTTCCCCCTGTGTTTCCCCTCTCTGCATATTTACTTATTTTTTCCTGTCTTTCCGAGCCATGGTCAAGAGGTCTACCTAACTGATCTGTAGAATCAGCCTAAACACCATATCCCATACCTGTCCTGGATAATGTGTGTTCAATAACATTACCCAGTCTTCTTTGTAAGTATTCTCAATCTTATTTGAGGAGATTGGATTGAGGTTAAATTTCTCTGGCTCTTTCCCGAGAATCTGATGTATATACACTGTATGTACAATCACATTAAATTTTTATATTTAGAAGAGCAAAACACAAACCTACTTTCTTCACTATTATTCTTTTCAACCGTGCATCTTCAGCAACCTCTTCTCTATGGACATACTTATCATCACCACCATTATTACCATTATTATCATTAACATTCATGTTCTACAGGAGGAACTTCAGATACTGTATGTGGCCACAGGAATTACCAAGAAAAGTACTCAAGAGCAGTCGACCTTTAATCTATTCAAAATTCCATAGCACATATAAGACACTACAATTAATGAATTGATTACCAATTTACCTATTTGCTGTTGGGTAAATGCAGGTACCTTTGCCCTGACACATACATAGAGATCAGGGGACAGTTTGGGATGTGTCTCTCCACTCACCTTTTATGACAGTTCTGGGGATTGAACTCAGGCTGTTAGCTTTTCACAGCAACTGTTCAACCCACTGAATTATCCTGACAACTCTTAAGTCACTACAAATAAAAATGAAAGAAAGAAAACAAGGAGCTAGTGAGAGGACTCAAGGGTGAAAGGACTGGCCATCATGCATGACAACCTGTGTTCAATCACTGGGGTCTATATGGTGGAAGGGAAGAACTGGGTATCCTCTCACCTCCACACTTGTGCTGTTGTATGTGGATGATTACCAAGAAATAAGTATAATACCATACTTTAAAAAGGCATCAAGATATTTTTATAATGTGATATTTGGGAAACAACTAAGGAAAATTTAGCAATACAATGTGAGGAAATCAGATTAGAGTTTGATGGTGAATAAGATCTTGGAGAGAAAGTGCTCAGAAGTATCTAAGCTCCATTTCACTAGCTAAAACTGAGACTCACCTCAGTATTTGATGGAAAATTATTTGGGGGTTGAATAACCCTTTCACAGGGAACATCTAAGACCACCAATAAACATAGATATTTGTGATTCATAACAAGAGCAAACTTACAATTATAAAGGAGCAATGAAATAATTTTATGTCTGGAGATCACTACAACATAAGGAACGGTTTTAAAGAGTAGAGCATTAGCAAGGTTGAGAACCGCAGCTGTAGGAAAATACAGGAAAATTGCTAAAATTTGTGTTGACCAGGTAGCTGTCTGCTCAGCTGTAGCCTCCTCTCTGATGATAAGTACTTTGAAAGCAGGGATAGTAACGTTATTGCTAATGAAGGCTGGTCAGATTGTGTGTGCCTTTGTAAGAACCTTACACACATCATCAGCTTTCCCCTGATGTTGAAGATGCAGGAGAAACTCGGGGAACTGTTAGACACTCCTTTGTAAATGAAACCAGTCATTTGACAACCACCATTCACTCTCACAAAGATTCTGCTCTTAAAATCCAGAGCTACAGAGTGCTTTTCCTTGGAAAATGTCATATAATAAAGGAAATTGGATATTCAGATTATAAGCACAAGGCTGTTCAGACAAGGCCAGGGATTATACTAATGTCTCAGTACCATAATATGAATAATCGAAATTACTAGCATCATGAGAATTTCCAGAAGACAGACCAATGGTGATCATTTACACTTGGGACCTGAGAACACAGGTGAAATATTTTGACAAAGCCTGCACCCAATGATAGAGCAATAGCAGCCAATGAAATGGATAGAGTCTACAGCCAATCAAAAAACTAGCATGGCTTCTTCTTCATTCTTAGATTTTTGCAGTGGTCCTTTGATAAGTACCTGCCCGTAGAACCAGGTCCAGACGGGGTAAGGAACTTATTTTCTCTAGAGAAATGTCTTCTCTGTGTGTCTTTTTCTCTATTCATTGTTTTACTGATGGTCTACAGAATTTTTGGACCTAATTCAGTATTTATGTAAGTCCATACATTTAACTGCAAAGTCAGTGTATAGTTTCTCAATGGAAATTTTACTTATTGAGAGGAGAGACCAGAAGTGGGGGCTACAGGAATAATATTATAGTCCTATTCTTCCAGGAAAGAATTCTAATGAAAAGCACGCCAATTTATGGAGATTGTGTACCCAACATTTCTCCCCTTTAAATGTCTGTTTTAACTTTGAAGTGATGAGATGGCTCAGCTAGTAAAGGGGCTTACTAACAACTGTGCTATCTGAGTTCCACCTGTGGGATCCATTTGATGACAGGATAGACAGAATTCACACAAATTTTCCTCTGGACTTCACATGTGCACTGTAGGATATGCATACACCCACCTGCAAACAAAAATGTAATAGGCTGAAAATGGCAAAACACACCTTTAGTCAAGTACTCAAGGAGCAGAGGCAGGCAATTCTCTGAGTTTTAGGCTAGCCTGGTCTCTGTAGTTAGTTTCAGGCCAACTAGGTCTACACAGTGAAATCCTGTCTCAAAATAAATTCAGAGAAAAGGTAAACCTCTTTGTTTTCCAACTCTAAATTGGGTGAAAGGAAAGAATTCATTCATAAGGAGTCAATGCTCACTGTTTTATAAATTAATTTGAGCTGAAAATGTAGCTTATTTGGTGTTTGCCTTGCATGCATGGAGTCTGAGCTTCCTTCTTGGCCTTGTATCCTATCAGTGAAGGGACCCTGGTAAGTTCACATGTGGCTAGCATGGCTCTGATAGGCCTTGATCTTCTCCCCCATTCCCTCTTCCTTGCTAAAAACCATTAGATTACATCCCTATAGCTAGCCCCCAAATGTCTATTCCTTAATTTGACCAATCTCTCCCCCTGAAGCTGTCTACCAAGGTCCAGCTATCAAAGTATTGAAGTTCAGGGGTTGGGGATTTAGCTCAGTGGTAGAGCGCTTGCCTAGCAAGCGCCAGGCCCTGGGTTCAGTCCCCAGCTCTGAAAAAAAGAAAAGAAAAGAAAGTATCGAAGTTCAGTCATCAATAGCTCCCATAGACTCACCTAATTACCATGCCCAGTTAAGATTAAATACCTCATCCTAACACAGGGGTTCCCCTTGCACCTTTATAAACCGCCTTTGGCCTATGAGCCATGTCTTTCTCCTCTCTATCCTGAGACAGATTTTGTGTCCAACCCACCACCACACAAATATCCCTTACCTCTTGTTCCTTTCCTCCCCTCTCCTTTTTCCCTTCCCCTTCTCCTTCATTCTCTATCTCCTATGTTTGCCCCTTTTCCCTGCACTTCCTCCTTCTGTGGCAAATAAATTTCCTTTGTGCTGAGAACTTAGTGTTAAAACTTGGTCTTGAAAGTCCTGATCTAATACTCTTTCCTTTAATCAGCAATGTTGAATCACATCTGTAATCTCAGAACTTAGGAAGTAGATACTGTAGGACAAGATATCCTGACATTTTTAAGAATTTTGGCATTTTGCGTTCTTTAAAGAATACAGAAATATTATAAGCATTTGCTTTCATAGTATTCCAAGGTGGCAGGATATAGTGCTGCTTCATACTGACTGCAGCAGCTGACTATGATTTGTCCCATGCTCTAGCCGCAGCACAGTTTTGCCAGATGCAGCTAATTTCTGCAATTGTGTGACATTTGGAATTCCAGGAACTTTACAAAGAATAAATAAATGCTGGAGCCCTCAGAGGCATGGTATGTAGTTGGTCATTTATGGAGGTTGTTTGCAGTTTGTTAATAACCGTGGTCATATAAACAAAAAAAGGGAAGAGTAGGTTTAGGGATCTGTTTCCCCTCTATCCTTGTTTCTCTACTATCTAGTATTAGGTGGTGAAACAGGGGGATGGAAGGTGGTAAAATGAAGAATCCACGAACTAGCAAAGACCAGCTGCAACCAGTTTAGGGCTGTCCTCAGATTCACAGTGAGTCTGAGGGCCTGTCTGGATTCAATGAGCCCATGTCTTCTTAAAAATATTAATTAAAGGCATAGAGATTTGAAAGCTGTGGATATTGGATCATTAAGGATGTAGGAAATCCTCACTGCATTTTTTAGTTATCAAAAAAAATCACCATTTCATCAACCTTTCCCTCTGATAAGCACAAGAGAGGTGCTGTAGGTAGAGTGAGCCAAGTGGTGCCCCCTATGAGAAGAGACAGGTGTTGGCAGGACAGGTGAGGTTCCTGTCATAAAATGATAATGGGCTAGAGCCTAAAGTCAGCTCTTGTGGTCCATAAAGTTTCAAGGGCATCAGTGGGGAATATTGGATGTCATTTGAGGATTGATGCTGATTTAGAAAATAAAATATTTGAGACATCTGTGGGAGATCCTGAACCTTCAGGGAAAGTCTTGGCCTAACAGGAAAAGATGATTAGGAAGAGACCTGGAACACACAAGTTTTTAAAAAACTTGTGGTAAAATATACTCGAAGGGAAAACCTGTCATTTTCACCACTGTTAAGAATATGGCACTGTTGTTCAGTGATTTAATATATTTATTTTGTTGGGTACACATCTGTCTCCAGAAACTTGTCAGAAACTTGGACAGAAACTATTTCTATTAAATACTTTGCCTTTCTTGTCATCTTTTTTCAATCCCTAGTTTCTCCCTTTCCACCCTATAAATTCAATCTAAGTACCTGAAATGAATGGAATATAACATCTTATAAGTGAATGATTTCATTTACCATCCTATTTTAGGTCCATCCATGCTATAGTACGTGTTAGCATTTGCTTCCCTATGGTAAACAAATAATACCAATATGTTGGAATAGGTTATGCCATTTATTGATCCAGTGATGGAGATCTAGCTATGACCAGATTTTAGCTATAGCAAGCAGTGCTACTGTGAATGGTGATGTAAAATCTAAAAAAGAAAGTTTTACCCAACATGTGGACTAGTGCAGTCTTCATTCTACAACCGAAGTTGTCAGATTCACAAAGACAGTTGTCTAGCACAGTTAGGACTCCCTCTTGGTCTCTTTCAAGGATGTAAGTTCCTGCTGACTAGCAATTAAGAGTCCTGCTTATATTCCAGCCAACTTTGAATTTCTGGTTTATTTAATGGGACATTTAATACTTGTACAAAGTCATCGAACCATTATTTGGATAGTTTCATTTGTGATTATCTAAGTGAGTAACTTCTTCAAAACACTTTAATGTTTGTTTTTTTTTTCAGGTGAGTCTTTGGGCATGTGTGCACTTGTGGCTTGAAAATGGATTCTCAGTGTTGAAATTTTGGGACAAAGATAAGATTCATTTATTACTTTGATGGAAGTAGTCTACCAGGTTTCATACCCAAATTCTATTCACACCTTGAGCTTTATATGCCTGCTTTGCACACCTACTAAGTTATAGGTTCTATATATTACATATGCTATGTATATACTACATAGAAATGGAAAAGAGCTCCTTTCAGTTACTTTTTGTCACTGTCTTCAGTTTCTCTTGTATATATATTGACTTCTGCATAAGTAAATTCAGTTTCTTTTAAGTGATACTAAAATGAATGCTTAATTTTTGACTACTTGGGAAACAGGGTGAGTGGACCTTTCTGAGTTTGAGACAAGTCTGCTCTAGATAGTGAGCTCCAGACCTATCAGAACTACATAGTGAGACCCTGCCTAAAATCTTACTTGTGGCTTCTAGGATTTGTCTTCAATTGGTAACTTTTGAACTGCAGTTTGGTGGGGAGACCTTGGATTCTGATTTAGAAAGTAATGTTTGAACATGTTTATTTTTTTTTCTGATGCTTTGGTAGTTTCCTTCCTAATGGATGGGGAGAGGGTATTCATTTGAAGGTACTGATTAATAGGGTGAAACACCTTTGCATGAGATTATTGACCACATTTTTACTGATTCTGAATCAAATTGCTTCCCTTTGTTGTTGAAATTTTTTTGGAGTTCCTGATAGTCAAGATCGTATTTCTTTATAATGTACATGACTTTATAGGTAGCCCCCTTTCCTAATGGGTAATCAGTCAGAAAAGTCAAATGTCATAGGAGTCCACTTCTTAGGGATACTTAAATTACTTAAAATCCCAAAGACAGTTAGGGAATTTGTTTCTTAGGAGCAGTGAAAAGAGTGGTTAGCACTCTGGAGAGAGGAGGATAGAAGGGATGGAGAAAGGCTGCTCAATGGGCACTAAATTAGAGCATAAAATGATTTCTAATATTGAGAATGTGGTATATACTGGAACACTATCTAGTTATAATGAAAAAAAGAAATTATGAAATTAGGAGAAAAATGGATAGACATGGAAAGTATAATATTAAGTGAGATGACCCAAACTTAAAGACAAATATTTTCCATTATATGAAAGTCCTAGCCTATAATGTCCCAAGAGCAATGAATTCCTTCTGGGGCTTGGCAGATGTCTCAGAGATTAAGAGCACTTGCTGCTCTTCAAGAGGATCTTGGTTTTATCCTTGACACCCAGATGGTGGCTGAAAAACATCTGTAACTCCAAATTCAGGGGTTTCAGTACCTCCTTCTTAGCATCTGAGGATACTTGTGGTTACATAGGAATACATGTTGGCAAACCATTCATAATCATAAAAGCTTTTTTTAAAAAGATTTATTTATTTATTTATTTATTTATTTAAGTACACTGTCTGATGCCTTCCAGAAGAGGACATGGGATCTCATTACAGATGGTTGTGAGCCACCATGTGGTTGCTGGGAATTGAACTTAGGACCTCTGGAAGAGCAGTCAGTGCTCTTAACCACTGAGCCATGTCTCCAGCCCCCTCATAAAAGCTTTTTAAACTTACATCTTGAAGTGTACATATCCTTGTGAAATCAAGCACACCCTCTGGGGGTCCCACAAGGTTTTTATTCCTAAAGATGGGAGATTCTGTGCCTCACTGAGTGGTCAGTTACAGTTGTCGTGTGACTGATTACTTTGAATCAGTGTATTAATAAGCAGAATAATTTTTGAGCTCCCTTTATAACTCAGATCACATATTTTTATTTCAAAAAATGCAGACCATGGAGGAACTAGAATTCCTGCCCAACATCTTTTTCTTTCAATGAAATTTTCTCAAGTGTAATTGTTTGATATGAAGACACTACATTTCCTTTCATTTCCCATGTATATATGTAAACAGGTATAAATATGTCTATAGTCTCACTTAGAAAAAATACAGAGAAATATTTCGTGTTAACTGAGGAAAGAGGGAATAAGGACACATGAGTCATGAAAGAAGGCAAAATGTTTGTTTTTGTGTTTGTTATTAGGCATAGAGCACCCAGTATTCCCAAGGTCTCCCATCCAAGTACTATCTAGCCTTGACCCTGCTTAACTTCCAAGATCAGACAAGATCAAGCACATTCTGGGCAGGACAGCCATATACAAAGTTCTTTTCAGGTTTTATATCTGTATTTACATTTATTGTATGAATTTTTTGCCATGCACATATATCTGTTTGCTATGTATGTGCCTGGTCCCTATTGGGGTCAGAGGAAGTTATCAAGTCCCCTGGAACAGGAATTACGGGTGAATGTGAACCACTCTGTGGGTTCTAAGATTCAAATACAGGTCCTCTGCAAGATCAGTCAACACCTTTAATCCCTGAGCTATTTCTCCAGCCCACGGATTTTCTTTTCTTGTTTAATTTGTTTTGTCACAGTTGACATTTGAATTCCTTTGAGGTAGTTATTATGAAGTTCATGTTCTTGCTAGAGCAATTGCCAATTAGTGGTATAAGAGTTAGACATGGCTAGCTGCTGAATACATTGGTTGCACTAATCCACTGAAAAGGTGAGTTTTCTAAAAATATTACTCTGTAGAGAGAGGTTTTATGGCCTGAAAATGTCCCCTTTTTTATTTCGTTTGATACTATCTCAAGTCATCCTATTATAATATTTTTAATATGTAAATGATATCGATATGGATAAAGTGTTTTATTTAAATAAAAGTTAAAGTAAAAAATTGAAATAGTAAAAGGATCTGGTGTTCTAGTTAATAGTTTGGTGACTATAGATAGCAATGTGCCTGTGTTTCAAAAACATTGGAAGGATTTTTGATGTTTTCACTACAAGGAAATATGTTTGAAGAAATGTGTGTATTTCTGTGGTTTGAACACTACCCAGTGTAAAAAGTACTGAAACTGCACAGCAGCCTGTTGATGAGTATGATTTAAATGCATCAATGAAAATAGAAAATCTTTCTCATTAAGTGATTTTATTCAGCAACAAAAATTAATGAAACTGTGTCATTCGTAACTGGAAGCAAAAGGGGATTGATACTCAGCATATTGGTCGAGACCAAAATGGACAATGTGGCATATTTTCTCTACCTTATGGGTTATGAGTTCTTAAAATAGATTTCCAAAATAATTTTATATGATTCTAAAATCATTTATATAAAATTTATATTTATATATGTGTATATATTTATTTATATTTATATATGTGTGTATATGCATATATATGATATATATAATGTTATATAACATATGACATAACAGTAGAATCAAATTATCTAGGGGGGACTGGAAGGGATTACCAGAAGAAACATGGAAAGAGAAAGAGCATAATGGAATATTGGAGGCGCAGATTAAAATCTATATCTTTGTATAAAAATACAACCATAAAACTCATTATTACATGCAAGAATATGTACTAATTCTTAAAAAAATGAAATGACTGGGAATCATGGCACACACCTTTAATCCCAGCAAAGATGAGAATTTCGGCAGGTGAATCTCAGGTTGAGGTAAGTCTGGTATATGTAGCAAGTTCCAGGCCAGCCAAGAGTATATAATTGATAAAACAGAAACAATGCGGTGGAAAGAAAGCTGTCAAGATAGAAAGTAAATTAATGATTGTCAAGGATTGTGAGTTTTCATTTAACAGATAGGATTTTAGTTTTAGAAGATTTAAAACTGTTACACAGATGGATGTGATAATGGTCTGAATTGTGTGATTAAATGGGGCAGTATATTAGGATAGGGTTGCCATGCAATAAGATGAACATGATTTAGTATCAGTCTTTGTCTGATTGTAGTTAGACTGGAACCATTATAAATTCATTTAACCAAATTCAGTTTTACATGTGTATTCATGAAGCATCACTATGTGTTAAATAGGAGCCATTCTAATCAGTTTTCTGAGTTCTATGTGAACCTTTTGAAGATTCTGTTGTTGTCATTCTGTTTGACTGTAAACCTCTAGTGCAGTGAGTTGTAACCTCTTTAGGATCTATTTCCAGCACCCACATGGTGGCTCACAACCAACTCTAACACCAGTCCTACAGTATCTAATACCCTCTTTTGGCCTCAACAGGTACTGTCTGTACATGCTGCATAGGCCATACATGCAGAAAAGGACCCCCTTACAAAATTTCTTAATTAAAAATATTTTGATTCATTCAACATAGAACAAATATTGTTCAAAAATATCCAGTATGAAACAGCGTCTTAATATTCATACAGAGGTTTTCACAAGGATCTAGATTTACATTCAGTTCTAAGAATTGTCCCTAGGAGTATATGGTGGCAGGCACAAAGGCAAACATTGTCAACCCTCCTTGACTCTATTGATGAACTGCACTGTTTTATTGACCGTTTCTTTTCAGTTGGTTATGATGCCCTCTGACTGTAGCCTTAGCATAAAGGGTTTCGTTTGGCTTGATTTGGTTCAGTTTGGCTTTTTAAGATAGGGTTTCTCTGTGCAGCCCTGGCTGTCCTGGATCTCTCTCTGTAGACCAGGCTGGCTTCAAACTCAGTGATTTCTGACTGCTTCTGATTGCTCTGAGTGCAGGGATTGAAGGGGGTGTGCCACTGGTGTCTAGTGAATTCATATGAATCAATTTAACACATTATTCATATAAATTATAGTGAAAGGGTGAAGGATAAATCCACATATATCTGAAAGATAGAATAATATATCAATACCTTTGAACCTTTTGAAGTTGAGATTTGACTCTCATCTAATTATTCCTCAGGTATCACTTATGTCTTTATTTTGAAGATTTATCAAGCTCTGTAATCTGAGACAACTGTCCAAGATGGTGGACACATCTGGATATGGCTTGCTGAAGCATCTGCGAAAACTGAGTGACAGGGAGTTCTGGAGCTTTAAAGAGCTTCTCAGGAAAGAGCCAGAGAAATTTAAGCTCAAACCAATATCCTGGATGAAAATTGAGAATGCTTCCAAAGAAGAACTGGTAATGCTATTGAACACACATTATCCAAAACAGGCATGGGATATGGCATTGAGCCTGTTTCTACAGGTCAATCGGGAAGACCTCTCAATCATGGCTCAGAAAAAGAGGAGATGTAAGTGAGAATGGAGAGAAAGGGACACGTGGGGAAATGTTGGCTACCAGTTTTGGCTGCTGGCAGGGTGTGGAGCAGTGTGGAAACAAGAACAGTGAACAGAAGGAAGGATTAGACAGGGGAAGTCAATTATTTCCTGAGAGACAGGACAGAGAGGAAGCACATCTTGGAATGGCTTCTCCTACTCTGACAATCTCTTTCTATTGAAGGCTTGTTTGTGCATAAAATCGTTTCCTCAGAAATTTTATTCACTGATTACAGAGCATTTAAAGATATATTTTTTTCTAAAGTCTTCCTTGATTACATGAGAATATTGAAAGAGGAACAAAGAATGTGAGCATCAATTTTAGGGAAAGTAAAAATTAACATTGTAATAAAATCAATAAACTCAATATCTTCTTCCTTAAGATTGGTTCTGTAAAGACTTAAAGTTATAGAAATGCTAGACAGGGCGACTCTATTTGAATTTGATTCTCTTTCAGTTTGGTACAGAATTAATAGATCTAATGTTATTCCTTCTAGAAACTTGTTACACCAAACTTGGTTTTCTACAAAAGTTCAATCTTCTGACACTTATTTAGTTCTTCCTTTCCTTCCTCTATATTTCTTTTATTTTTCGCATAAGCCCATTGCCATTTTTCTTTGATTCTTAAAATATTGTGTAGCCCCTTGCTTAAAGGGAATCTTTCAGAAAAGTACTGGTCTGGTAAGTCAGGAAGGCATGCAGTTCAGTGACCCACAATACCTTCCTCTGTGTCTCTGTTGTGAACCCCTGTTTCCATATGATTCCTAACTTTAGTACAACTCTGTAAGGAACAAATGGACATCAAGATTCCTAAAACTGCTCACTTTTGCCTTCAGGAAGTTACCAAGGTGTGTTATTAAATGTATGATCAAAATCTCTTCCTATTTATACAAGTTCTTTATTTCTGAAGCTGAACATAAAAAACCTAGAAGTTCCATTACAGTTTGTCAGCTTCTAGATTTCCCTAAGTTTTTCTTCTTTAGTAATTTTCTCAAATCCTCTGATTCATACTTACTAAAAACACTTGTTAATTATCTAAATGTTTATTTAGGTAACAGGTTCTTAAGAACAACTCAATTTTCTGTTATAACTGTTTAATTCAGGGAATTTTCGTTAATTTCATTCTTGTTTGCACCAGCATTTTGTTATCACAGTTCTAGTTTTAAGAGGGTGTGGCCTTTAACAGTGAGACATACAAGTATAGCAAAGGGTATGTAGCAAATTTGCACTAAGGGCAACGGAGGGACAGCTCAGGTGGTTCAAGCACTGGAACTTTGTCAAACAGTATCTTTAGGACACTTGGTAAGTTAAGGACAGGGTAAGTTAGCCAAATAGGAGCTTCTATTCTAAACTCTGTGTTCTCCCTATATTACATCCTGACTGCAATTCCCTCTCCCTCCATTCTCTGATTTCCCCCCTCCCTTCTCACACATATCTGCTGCTCCTGCATTTATCTTCAGAAAAGAGCAGGCTTCCCAAGGATATCAAACGGAACATGCTTACAAGTTACAATAAGACTAGGCACACACCCTCATATAGGACTGGATGGGGTGAGCCAGCAGGAGGGAAAGTGTCCCAAAAGCATGTGAAAGAGTCAGATATGCCAACTCTGACTCTTAGGGATCTCACAAAATCACCAAGCTGACAACTGTAATATGAAGGTGATGTCATCATTGAGTGTCTGGATATTTGAGATAGGTTGAAAAAGTCAATGAGTACTATATACAGATCACCATTTACCTGGGATGACAGAGGATTTCCTAATGCACATGTCAAGAAAAGAATACAGGATCGATTGTAACTAATAAAGCAGATTCTAATATTAATATTGTTTTCTCTAGCTAGCCAAGAAAATCATTCTTTTATCAGCTTTTTAAAAATTGCATTAAAAACAACAAATACATTCCTCCCCCTCTCTCCCTCTATTTCCTCTCTTTCTTTTTCAATCTTTGAGAATGCTTCACTGTGTAAGTCAGACTTGACTTGAACTTATGATTTCCTGCTTTTACTTCTTAAGTTCTGTGTTCTCAGATACCCAGTGCCAGACTCAGCTGCAATGGAGTTCTATCATATACTCACCCATCCTTTGCATAGAAACATTACCTTTGTGTCCTCTGAATTCCTCAAGACAGTAGAGAAAGATCCAAATTCGCAATATTAGAATATCTCCAGGTGTGAAGCTCATCAAAATCCTTCTGGAGGGAGTATTTTTACCAACAAATCACTTCACATTTCAGAGGCATCTAAACTATCTCCATGTCCCAATTTGTCTATATTTCCTACATCCTTTGACAGAATTAAATTATGGTTTAACCTATGTTGTAAATGACAGAAGTGTCCATCAAAAGTCTTCAGCAAAACCACATGCTTGGTTTGGCTAGTCCTTAATTATATGACTTACTGGCTAGTCAGCAGCAGCAAGATAATCAGTGTCACTAAATTGGTCTCCTCATGGGGATAAGAATATCTGCTATTTAGTAAAGACCATGTAGACATGTACATATAAGATATTAATAATAACTGGACATGGTCATTGTATCACTTACCTTTCTGTTGCTGAGATAAAACACCATGGCCAAGAACAACTCATGGAAGAATTTTATTTTGGATTATGATTCCAAAGTAACATCCATTATGGAGAGAGGCTTGACAACAGACAGGCATAGTGATAGAGCAGGGAGCTAAAAATCACACCTCAGCTGCAAGCATGAAGCAAAGAGAGTGAACTGGAAGTTTGGTGAGGCTGTAAAAGTTTAATGCCTTGCTGGTATGGAATTACTTATTTCCTGTGCTTCCTTGGATTTAGTTATCCTCCTTAGGTTGGAGTTTTCCTCCTAGTTTTTCTCTGTAGGACGAATTTGTGGATAAATATTGTTTTAATTTGGATTTTTCTTAAAATATCTTGTTTTTCCATCTATGGTGATTAAAACTTTTGCTGGGTATAGTAGTCTAGGTTGACACCTGCAGGTTTTTTAGAGGTTGCAAGATATCTGTCCCAGCCCTTCTAACTTTGAGAGTCTCTCTTGAGAAGTTTGTGTAATTCTGATAGGTCTGCCTTTGTATGCTACCCCCTGCTGCTTTTAATATTGTTTTTCTCTTCTGAATTTTGTGTTTTGATTATTATGTGCCAGGGGAATTTTCTTTTCTAGTTGGTGTGATTTTCAGGCTAATTGAAGTTCTATAGGTTTCTTGTATGTTTACAGGCATCTCTTTCTCTAGATTGGGAATCTTTTCTTCTATGATTTTGTTCAGAATATTTTCTGGGCCTTGTACCTAGAATTCTGCTCCTTCTTCTATTCTTATAATTCATAGGTTAGGTCTTTACATGGTATTCCAGATTTCCTGGATGTTTTATGTCAGGAAGTTTTTAGATTTAACATTTCTCTGACTGATGTATCATTTTTTTCTGTTATATTGTCTACATCTGAGATTCTTTCTTCCATCTCCTGTATTCTGTTGGTGATGCTTGCAGCTGCCGTTCTTGTTCTTTTCCCTATTTTTCCATCTCCAGGATCTCCTCAGTTTGTTTTTACTTTATTGCTTCTATTTCCACTATTAACTCTTGCACAATCTTATTTATATCTGGACGATTTGGGTCCTGGATGTTCTTGCTCTAGTAGATATTGGGAAGGAAGTGAACCTTGATAGACTTGGTGTGGCAGCCTTCTGATGCTATCCTTGGAATATATGGTTCCAGATATGCAGTTCTTTATGGTTCAATAGCCACAAATCTGATGAAGGTGGGTGGAGAGGTGGCAGGAAAATTGAGTTCCCCCTGGGATAGAAGCCTGCACAGGGAACCTTGGCTTGGCCCAAAGGGTTCAGAGATATGAGATGATAGGAGTAAGGGAAGCTTACATGTATGGCTCAGGATCTTAAGGTCTTAGAAAAGTCTTGACTGCTGAGAGGTAGCAGGAGAATATATGTCTCCCTGGAATAGCACTCTGCTATGCCAGGTCTAATGAAGGTGGGGGAGAGGTGACAAGAGAATGGATGTCTCATTCCCTCCCAGTCACCCCCTTCCACAATCCTACCTCCATCCCCCCTTCCCTTAGCCTCTGAGATGGTGGGTCCCCCATGGGTATTCCCACACTCTGACACATAAAGTCTCTGTCAGAGTAGGCAAATCCTCTCCCACTGAGGCCATAGAAGGTAGCACAGCCTTAAGAACATATCCCACAGGACAGGCAACAGCTTTTGGGATAGTCTCACTCCAGTTTCAGGGAACCCACATGAAGCGTAAGCTGCAAATATGCTACATATGTGCAGAAAGGCCTAATTCCAGCCTCTGTGTGCTCTTTGGTTGGTGGTTCTGTCTCTGAGAACCTCAAGGGTCCAGGATAGTTGATTCTGTTGATCTTCCTGTGGAATTCCTATCCCCTTCAAAATTACAATCCTTTCCCCTGCTCTTCCATAAGAGTGTCCAGTTTCCATGCACCGTTTGGCTATTCATGTCTGCATATGTCTGAGTCAGTTACTGAGTAGAACCTCTCAGAAGACATTCATGCTAAATTCCTATCTGCAAGCATAAGAGTGTCATTAATACTGTCATGGATTGGTGCTTGTTGAGGTGATGGGTCTGTAGTTGGGCTGAATATTGCTTGGCCATTCCCTTAGTCTCTACTCCATTCCCCAAACCTGTGCTTCCAAACCACCATAGCTATGCATTCTAGCTCTTCCTAGTGCTTCTTGGCTGTAAAGGTAGTTTGAGTTCAGTGGGCATTCTGGGATACAAAAGACACTGTCTCTAAAAACAGAAAAGAAAAGAGAAACTGGGTTAAAGCTGAACAAACTTTAGCTAATGTCAGCTTAAATTTTTCTTCTCTTTAGACTACTACACTAGGAGTGCTTACAGGATGGGAGACACTTATTGATCCAGGGATCTGGAGCCATTCCTACTAACTTGATAGGATATTTCGTTGCCTAGCTATACATAGGGATGTAATGATACACTTTTATTAACCATTCAATTGATATTTACATCTTTATCCTTATTTAAGAAGTAAAATTACACACATGGCAACTTCTACTCAATTAAAAGCAAGGCTATATAAACCTCAGAGCCATGACAACAGAAGCAGATAGTATATTCTCTTAGGTTGGCTGGGTTAAGTGTCTGTCCTCTATGGACATGTGTAAGCTTTTCATCCAAAAACAAGACTTCCCAGCCATGGTAATATCAATGTTTCAGAATATACAAGTTTTTCTTTGGAAAGGTGTCTTGACTGCTGAGAGACATTATCAGTTTGGGTTTTTATCCCCACCAGATAACAGGATTCCCCCTTTTAGTGATGAAACTTTAAAATACAGCTGATGTCTATTGTCTGCTTAGAGAGAGGCAGAGACAGAGACAGAGAGGCACAGAGTGGGGACCACAAATAGAGATGGAACAAAAAGAGAAATTTCTTAAATTAAGCACAGGCTTGGTTTGGTAGAAATAATCTAGACCTTAAAGTTTCAACTTAAGCAAAAGTAAAACCTAACCCAATTCTGGTATTTATTCATCTATCCAAATACACTAAGTCACATACATAACCTCTTAACATATAATTTTTGCATTTATTACTTTTAACTTTATTTATAATTATATTTATGTATGTATGTGTGTCAGCATGTGGTTGTGTACCATGAGTTGTAGGTTTCTTGAGTTCAGGGGTCTTAGATCCCCTGGAGCTGTAGCTTCAGGCATTTATGGATCATTATATGGGTACTGGGAACTTAATTCAGGTCCTCTGCTAAAGTACTTTTTACCTGTGAGCTACTTCTCCAACCCACATTTATAAATTTACATATTTGTGTGGGTATATAGTTGAGTGCATGTGGAGATCAGAGGACAACTTATTGGAGTTGCATGTTGACCCACTGTGCCCCTATCCATTAAAACATATTTGCAGCCCAACACCAATATTTTATTATGTGGAAATATAGGACAACTTTTTTTCAGAATACAACAAAAATGTGATAGATTTAAAATTCCATGCAAGTACCAATTTTCTGTTTTGAAAAAGATATTTTTAGCTATATGGGTGTTTTGCTTGCACAGATGACTATGCTCCACCTACAAGCAATGCCTGTGATGGCCAGAAGAGGGCAGGAATCCATGGAGCTGAACTTAACAGACAGTTGTCAGTGGAAATGTCTGTGCTGGGAACTGAGACCAGGTCCTATGGGAGAATAGCAAGTTCTCTGAATTTGCTGAACATCTCTAATACACTAATCACTGACGCAATTCCAGTAATCTCAGGGAAGATGGGTAGTCTCCTGCCCTCCAAAAGCCTGGTATCAGAAGAAACTCCTGAAAAAAAATCTCCAAGTTTGTTACTGTTCACGTGCCAGCTGCATGCTTATTCTTCCATAAATAACCAGAGAAACACTTTCTCTTAAACTTCTTTGACTGAGAACATTGAGCCAAATACATTAAATAACATATCTAGAACTATGAGATGCATACAATTTAACCGAGGACAACCTGACACCCTGATCAGAATTCTTACCCATAGACTTGAAACCCTATGACCCCCAAATCAGATTCACTGCATTCTTACCTGAAGTAAATCTTGCTGTGACTTATAATTATAAACATGTTTATCAAATTGAAAAATTATTAGTAGAATGATTCTTAAATGACTCACTAAAGATAGGAAAGTTTTAGACTGAATAGCAACATTCTGAGTCCTAACTCATAAAAATAATTTACAAATGAAGTACTTATGGATTTCTCCTGGGGAGGTACCATGCTCTTTGCAAATTTGTAATGCAACAAATACCTGGAATTCATGTTTTACAGTAGCTGTTGCTCAAAGGTGAGTTACCTGTTTGGTCCGAATGCTTTTATAGGCAATATGTCAAATATATTATAACCCCAGGTATTGGGAAACAACCAACTGAGGATGTGGGTTTTAGGACCCATGTTGGATACCAAGAAGGTATGGGCTAGCTAGGTTAATTTTCTATGTGAGTTAAAGTGTGTAAGAGCAGAAGTATTCTAGAGAAGGTAAATATAAAATGCATGGCATTATAGATTGTTTAGAAAGAGAAGGGCCCCTACATATGGGACACAGTATTCATACACTGCCTTTAGCTGTGAGTCCCCACTTATTTCACAAGCATGAAAAAGTTGCATACAATATTGTTCTCTATCTAGAGGTATGGGCATAGAAATAACTGTTTGATTGGTTAGTATTAGGGCTGGACCCTAACTATGCAATACTTGTGGTGTCATAAGAAAGGAAAACGTACATCAAGTGCAGGTGAAGAAAATGGGAAGTTGTTGCAGAGGAAGAGGTAGGTAGCTCTCTACCCTTTCTTTGCTCCTCAGGACCTTGCTGGTTATGCAGATGTATAGGTCATTCATTAGACACGTATTTAAGAAATACTGCAATTCATTCTTGGAATTTTATTCCTAATTGTTCTGTATTCTGATTTCATCCCACTCAGATAAACAAACTAAATATAAAAAGTTTATGAAGACTACATTTCAAAGCATATGGACATTGGAGAGCAACATTTGTATACCTGATAGAAGCTACCATTTAATTGTAGAACACCAGTACAGAAAACTGCAGAACATATTTGATTCTGAATCAGAGCCAGTCACTGCAGTTGTAACAGGTCCAACAGGAGAAGGAAAAACCGTTTTCTTGAGAAAAGCAATGTTGGATTGGGCATCAGGAATTTTATGGCAGAACCGGTTTCAATATGTTTTCTTTTTCTCTGTCCTCTCACTTAACAATACCACAGAGTTAAGCTTAGCTGAGCTTATCTCAAGTAAGTTACCTGAGTCTTCAGAGACACTGAATGACATTTTATCTGATCCAAAGAAAATCTTGTTTATCCTGGATGGATTTGATTACCTGAAATTTGACTTGGAACTCAGGACAAACTTGTGTAATGACTGGAGGAAGATATTGCCAACACAAATCATCTTGAGTAGTTTAGTACAGAAAATAATGCTCCCAGAATCCTCTTTGCTTCTTGAATTAGGACATATAAGTTTACCAAAAATCTTCCCTTTGCTGCAGTATCCAAGGGACATAACTATCCGAGGATTCTCTGAGCGGTGTCTAAAGACCTATTTTATATCCTTCTTCAATACTGAAAAAGGCATAGAAGTCTTTGAGAATTTGAAGTCTAATCAAATGCTCAAATTATGCAGCAATCCTTATCTATGCTGGATGTTCTGTAGTTGTTTAAAGTGGCAGTTTGACAGGGAAGAGGAAGCGTACTTTCAGGCTAAAACAGATTCGGTCTTCTTCACAAGCTTTATGGTTAGTGCATACAAATCAGCATATGCCAGTAATCCACCTAAACAAAACAGAGCCCAATTAAAGACCCTGTGTACCTTGGCTGTAGAAGGAATGTGGAAACAGTTGTTTGTTTTTGACTCTGAAGATCTCAGGAGGAATGGGATATCTGAATCAGATAAGGCAGTGTGGCTGAGAATGAAATTTCTCCAGAATCATGATAACCACATTGTGTTTTATCATCCTACACTACAGTTATACTTTGCTTCCATGTTCTATTTCCTCAAACAAGACAAAGACACGCATGTCCCAGTCATTGGAAGCATACCTCAACTCCTAAGAAAAATGTATGCTCGTGACCACACACAATGGCTCCAGATAGGGATTTTTTTGTTTGGACTCGCCACTGAGCAAGTTGCCTCCTTGCTCAAACCATACTTTGGCTTTATACAGCACAGAGATGTAAGACAGGAAGTCATTAGATACCTTAAGAGTCTCAGTCAACGAGAGTGCTGTGAGAAATTGGAAAGACCCCAGAATTTGTTTGCCTGTCTACGTGACAACAAGGAGGAAAAATTTGTAAGAGAAGTGGTAGATCTATTTGAAGAAATTACTGTTGATATTACTAATTCACATGTATTGTCAATAATTGCAAACCATCTTCAGAAATCCTCCAAATTAAAGAAACTTCACCTGCATATACAAAAGAGAGTTTTTATAGAAACTCATGACCCAGAATATAGTGACTCAGAAACCTTTACACAGGACAAAAAGTAAGTACGTTTCTAAGTCTTGTCTACTGTTCTTCACATCTGTATTACTGTCCACAGCAATATTTTATAAATGTGTCCATGCTGTATTCATGCAAATATATGATGAAGCCAGAAAAAGATGTGGAATGTCTTTCTCTATTTTTCTCTGCCTTAATTCCTTGGTATAGTCTCTCACCATCTTAATGCAAATTGACCAGGAAGATAATAGGATCTACCCATTCCATCTTCTTTTTTATTGGATTTTTTTTATTTATACTTCAAATGTTATTCCCTTTCCAGTCTCTGGTCCATATATCCCCTATCCGATCCCCCCTTCCCCTTCTTCTGTGAGGGTATTCCCCCATTGAAACACACACCCCTTTGTGCCTCCCTACCCTGATATTCCCCTACACTGAAGGGTCCAGCCTTGGCAGGACCAAGGGCTTCTCCCATTGGTACTGATCAAAGCCATCCTCTGCTTCATATATGCAGCTAGAGTCAAAGGATGTCCATGTGTAGTCCCTGGAAGCTCTGGTTGATTGGTATTGTTGTTCCTATGGGGTTGCAAATCCCTTCAGCTCCCTCAATCCTTTCTCTAACTCCTCTAACAGGGACCCAATTCTCAGTTCAATGCTTGGCTGAGAGCATTTGCCTCTGTATTTGTCATGCTCTCACAGAGCCTCTCAGAAGACATCTATATCAGGCTTCTGTCAGAATTCACTTCTTGACATCAGCAATATGGTCTGGGTTTGGTAGCTGTATGTATATAGGCTGGTTCCCCAGGTGGGGCAGGCTCTGGATGGCCATTCCTTCAGTCTCTGCTCCAAACTTTGTCTCCATATCTCCTCCTATGAATATTTTTGTTCTCCCTTCTAAGAAGGACTGAAGCATCCACACTTTGGTCATCTTTCTTCTTGAGCTTCATGTGGTCTATGGATTGTATCTTGGGTAATCTGAGCTTTTGGATTAATAGCCACTTATCAGTGAGTACATACCATTTGTTTTTTCATGATTGAGTTACCTCACTCAAGATGACATTTGCTAGTTTCATCCATTTATAGTTGCATTTCATGAAGTCATTGCTTTTGATAGCTGAGTAGTACTCCATTGTGCAGATACACCACATTTTCTGTATCCATTCCTCTGTTGAAGGGCATCTGGGTTCTTTCCAGCTTCTGGCTATAATAAATAAGGCTGCTATGAACATAGTGGAGCATGTGTCTTTTCTGTATGTTGGAGCATCTTTTGGGTATATGCCCAGGAGAGGTATAACTTGGTCCTCAGGTAGTGCAATTTTCTGAGGAACCTCCAGACTGATTTCCATAAAGGTTGTACCAGTCTGCAATCACACCAACAATGGAGGAGTGTTACTCTTTCTCCACATCCTCGCCAGCATCTGCTGTTACCTGAGTTTTTGATGTTAGCCATTCTCACTGGTATGAGGTATAATCTCAGGGTTGTTTTGATTTGTACTTTCCTGATAACTAAGGATGTTAAATATTTCTTTAGGTTCTTCTCAGCCATTCTATATTCCTCAGCTTAGAATTATTTGTTTAGCCCTGTACCCCTTTCTAACAGGGTTATTTGATTCTCTGGAATCTAACTTCTTGAGTTCTTTGTATATATTGGATATTATACCACTATTAGTAAAGATCTTTTCCCAATCTGTTGGTTGCCATTTTGTCCTAATGACAGTGTCTTTTGCCTTATATAAGCTTTGAAAATTTATGTGGTTCCATTTATCAATTCTTGATCTTAAAGCATAAACCATTGGTGTTCTGTTCAGGAAATTTTCCACAGTGGCCATGTGTTCCAGGCTCTTTCCCGCTTTTTCTTCTATTAGTTTCAGTGTATCTGGTTTTATGAGGAGGTCATTGATCCACTTGCCCTTAAGGCTTTGTTCAGGGCAGTAAGAATGAATTGATTTGCATATTTCTACATGCTGATCTCCAATTGAACCAGCACCATTTGTTGAAAATGTTATCTTTTTTCCATTGTATGGTTTTAGTTCCTTTGTCAAAGATCAAGTGGCCTTAGGTATGTGGGTTCATTTCTGGGTCTTCAATTCTGAAATATCTGTATAAGAACTTTAAGTCTCTGAAGAAAGAAATCGAAGACCTCAGAAGATGGAAAGATCTCCCATGCTCATGGATTGTCAGGATCAATATAGTAAAAACGGCCATTTTGCCAAAAGCAATCTACAGATTCAATGCAATCCCCATCAAAATCCCGACTCAGTTCTTCATAGAGATAGAAAGAGCAATTTGCAACTTCATTTGAAATAACAAAAAAACCCAAGATAGCAAAAACTATTCTCAACAATAAAAGAACTTCTGGGGAAACACCATCCCTGACCTCAAGCTGTATTACAGAGCAATAGTGATAAAAACTGTATGGTATTGGTACAGAGACAAGAAGGTAGATTAATGGAATAAAATTGTTTCCATCTTCTAATGCTGTGCCAACAGCAACAGCCTCATGCAACGAGGTCTATCTTTTTATGTCAGTACTATGGATCTGAAAACAGATTCTCTTTCTTGCGCAACAAATACTATGCATAATCTTTATTCCTCTTTCCAGCATGGTAAAGTTCTTACATGTCTTGGCTTGATTGTTTAGACAGCATACTAGGCTTTCTGTTGGGTTTTCACACTGCCCTTTGAAGCTTTATGGCTCCAAACAGCTATTTCTTGACTCCATTCATACAAAGAAATTTGCCACAGGGCCAGTGTGAGGTGGAAATGTGAGCAACTTCATTTCAGTATTTAATGCTTGTCTTCATCCATAGCATGTTTAGAGTGTCCTGGTGATGACATTAAGTTACTGGTTATATTAAATTCCTGCAGTTGACATGCCTCACATTGAATTAAGGTTGCTAGCTCATACTTTGTTTTTCAAATGTGTAAATCTTTTACTGGACATACTAAGTAATTCCCT
Organism: Rattus rattus; assembly: GCF_011064425.1. Lineage (NCBI taxonomy): Eukaryota > Metazoa > Chordata > Mammalia > Rodentia > Muridae > Rattus > Rattus rattus. Next base: position 180,265,783 of record NC_046155.1, read on the forward strand.
CAAGATTCCCAAATGTCTACCCTAATTCACATAGAAATCATGTTTTGTCACTAAAAAAAAGAGGCACTAGAGAACCCAGTAAAGTTAAATGCCTTCAACAGAGAATTACAGATAGTAATAGTGAATCCCCAAGAGAGGTTCAATTTTAGTTTCTCTCATTTTAAGCCATGCCTCTTTATTTTAATTTTTTCATGGCATTGATTTGTAATGTCATTCATATATATATATATATATATAATTCTAATATATATATAATATATATTATAATATAATGTATATAATATATATTATAATATAATATATATATTAGAATTAAATATATATTCTAACCAATGGAATATATGTATGTATATTCCATTCTGATTACTCTCACTTTCTATTCAGTTGTTTCCCTTCTATTTCATCACCCAACTTCTTTACAAGTTTCTTCCTCAAATTGACATTTTTTTTTCTCAGCTATGGAGTTTAACTAGGGTTAAACTTGGTGTGTCCAACGGTTTAGAATTGAGCATTAGACCCTGGTGGGCTCACTTGTGGGAACAAAGTTGAAGATGACTACTCTTCCCTCTAGAAGCCATTGGTTAAGCTGGAAGGGGGTAGATCTGTGTCACCCTCTCTCCATTTTATTATTGATTGTATCAGGCCTGGTCTTTTATAGGAAAATTAAGGCATCCATAGCTGCTGTGGGTCAAGACTTCAATGTCTATACCATGACCTGAGGATGGCATTTTGTATTGCACAGTGCTCTCTCTCTCTCCTCCTCCTCCTCCTCCTCCTCCTCCTCTCTCTCTCTCTCTCTCCCCTCTCTTCACCACTCCTTGATTCTCCTTTCCTTGCCTCTCCTCACCCTTTTCCTCTCCTGTTCTTTCTTTTTTAAAAAGGTATATTTATTTTTATTTAATGTATATGAGTATTTTGCCTGTATATATGTCTATGTGCTTTGTAAAAAATAGTGCCTGTGCAGCCCAGAAAAGGCCATTCAGTACAGATTCCCTGTACTGAAGTTACAAATGGCTATGACCTTCCACGTGGATTCTGGGAATCAAACTTGTGGCCTTTGCAAGGTGTCTTAACCTCTTAAACATTTTCTGCTCCAGGATCACTTTCTTAATCACTATGCTATGTTTATCTATTTTGTGTAAACATCTCCCAGTTTCAAGGGTAACTGCCAGATTTGAGGTGATTGGGATTGATCTGCCTATTTTTGGAATGTCTTTAATTTAGTTTAAACTTTAAAGAATAATGATGTGTTATCTCATTGCAGAAATGCAGCTGAATATTGGAAGAAGTTATGTCATGTTTTTGTCAACTTACATGTGTTGGATCTGGACAGCTGTAATTTCAACAAACAGGTCATAGAGGAACTCTGTAATGTGCTGTCTCCATCACCTAAGATACCTCTGATGGCTTTTAAGCTCGAAAGCTTGTTGTAAGTTTATAGTCACCCATCCTTTACATAGATAGAAGAAATTCCTCTCTCCCTTCTGGAGAAAACCAAAGCATGAATAAATGCAGAACTAAAGTCCAAAAATAGTAAATATAATATTACCCAAGAGTCACATATTTGAAGTTTTCTGTGTCACATAGATACACACACACACACACACACACACACACACACACACACACACCACAAATCATATTTATGTATAGTTTACAAGCCTATACATGAAGAGAGAGAGAGAGAGAGAGAGAGAGAGAGAGCGCATACACGCACCAAAATAGCAATCAACAGGAATTGACTACAATGAATGTTAATCCATTTTTAAATTATTTTTAGTTGTGAATATGTATGTGTGCATCTGAATTTGGTTCTTTGGGTTTAGAGTTATAAGCAGTTGTGAGCTTCCTGACAATGTATACTGGGAAGTCAACTCTGTTCTTTGCAAGAGCAGAATATGCTCTAAACCACTGATTCATCTGTCCATCCCAATGGTAATCTCTAAGTCAACATGATGATATCTATTTGTTATCATGAGGAAACATAGCCTGAAATAAGTCTGCTTACATTTTCCTCACCCTGAAAAAGGAATGAATACAAAAAAAATCTAATTTTTTTAAAAGTCTGGAACCTATTCTATGACCATTATAGATTGTGATGTCATAAAAATATCAATACTTAATAAGCAGGTGGTGTTGGCACATCCTTTAATTTCAACAGTAGGGAATTATACAAATGTAGAAAATGCAACAAAGGGGAAAGATCTGAGTAACTTGAACCTTAGTGCTTCTCTAGTATCTGGAGATAGCCTGTGAGAGTTTGAGGTAACCAGGATGCCCAAACAACCACAGCCTGTAAGACAAATATGAGAAAGTCTATATGCAAGTTGATCAGCCATGTACCCACACATTCTAATATCATGTGACATTTGGTCTCATTCTGCAGGTGTTCATTCATGACTAACTTTGGAGATGGTTCACTATTTCACACCCTTCTTCAGCTACCTCACCTGAAACACCTAAACCTGTATGGCACCAACCTCTCCAACAGTAGAATTGAGAATCTGTGCTCTGCTCTGAGACGCTCAGCATGCAAAGTAGAGGAACTACTGTAAGTTGATGCATCTTCCACACTCAGGGGTTTCTTTACAGTATTGTTTATAAGTGTGGGATCAATTTTAAGAGTCAATTTAAAACGATGTTATAATACTAGTTTCTCAGAAGGCTGGGATAGGCAAATTGCCAATTGAAGGTCTGCTTGGTCTATACAATATTAAGTTCAATGCCAGCCTGAACAATTTGGCACATCCTTGTCTGCAATTAGAAAGTCAATTATATTTCTTCCTTTTTCTTTTGTTGGTTATTTTATTTATTTACATTCCAAATGTTTTCTCCCTTCCCGGATTCGCCTCCGCAAACCCCCATCACATCCACCCTCTCCTTTGCCTCTGTGAAGGTGCTCCCCCACCCCCTAACCATTCCCTCCTCACTGCTCTAGCATCCCCTTATGCTGGGATCTCAAACCTACACAGGACCAAGGGCCTCCCCTCCCACTGATTCCAGAAAAGGCGGTCCTCTACTACATATATATCTGGACCATCTGGAGATGGTCACTATAGGTTCTATGTTGGGTAGTTCAGCTAATGTTATCCCGGGGTCCTGGGAGCCTCTTGCTTTCCTAGCATCTGAGACTTTCTAGTGAATACCCCCAGTTCCCCATCCACCACTGCTATATGTTTCTGTTCAATTTCTGGACTTCTTTTCTGTCTCTTCCTGTATCTGATTGTGCCTCCCCCTCCCCCCTTCTCTGTACCTCCCATAATTATGTTGTTCTCTCTTCTAAGTAGAATTGAAGCATCCACACTTTGGTCTTCCATATTCTTAAGCTTCATATGGTCTGTGAGTTATATCATGGGTATTCTGAGCTAATATCCACTTATCAGTAAGTACACAGCATGCTTTTCAGTTTGGGTTACCTCATTCAGGATGATATGTTCTACTTCCATCCATTTGCCTGTGAATTTCATGAAGTCATTGTTTTTAATAGCTAATAGTACTCCATTGTATAAATGGACTACATTTCATTTTCTGTATATATTCTTCTGTTGAGGGACATCTAGGCTATTTCCAACTTCTGGGTATTTTAAATAAGGGTTCTATGAACATAGTGGAGATGTGTTCTTGTTACCTGTTGGAGCATCTTTAGGGTATTTGCCCAGGAGGGGTATAGTTGGATCTTCAGGTAGAACTATTTCCAATTTTCTGAGGAACCTCCAGAATGATTTCCGGAGTGGTTATACCAGCTTAAAATCCCACCAACAATGAAGGACTATTCCTCTTTCCCTGCATCCTTGCCAGCATTTACTGCCACCTGAGTTTTTTTATCTTATCCATTCTGACAAGTGTGAGGTGGAATCTCAGGGTTGTTTTGACTTGCATTTCCCTGATGACTAAGGACACTGAACATTTCTTTAAGTGCTTCTCAGCCATTTAAGACTCCTTAGTTAAGAGTTCTTTGTTTACCTATGTACTCCACATTTAATAGGGTTATTTGGTTCTCTGGAATCTAATTTCTTGAGATCTTTGTACATATTGGATATTATTAGCTCTCCATCAGATACAGGGTTGATAAAGATCTTTTCCAAATCTGTAGGTTGCTGTTTTGTCCTATTAACAGTTTACTTTGCCTTACAGAAGCTTTTTTAATTTTATGAGATCCAATTTGTGAATAGTTGATCTTACAGCCTGAGCCATTGAAGTTATGTTCAGGAAATTCTCCCTTGTGCCAATATGTTCAAGGCTCTTTCCCACCTTCTTTTCAACTAGATTCAATGTATCTGGTTTTATGTGGAGGTCCTTGATGCACTTAGACTTGAGTGTTGTACAAAGAGATAAGAATGGACCAATTTGGGTTGGGGATTTGGCTCAGTGGTAGAGCGCTTGCCTAGCAACCGCAAGGCCCTGGGTTCGGTCCCCAGCTCTGAAAAAAAAAAAAAAGAAAAAAGAAAAAAAGAAAAAAAAAGAAGGGAAAAAAAAGAATGGACCAATTTGCATTCTTCTACAGAAAGCCAAATTATTTTTAAAGAATATGAATACACTGTTGCTCTCTTCAGACAAACTAGAAGAGGGCATTGGATCTCATTACAGATGGCTGTAATCCACCATATGGCTCCTGGGAATTAAACTCAGGTCCCTTGGAAGAATAATCAATGTTCTTAACCACTGAACAATCTCTCTAGCCCCCTCTCCCTTTTTTAAAAGATTTCTTTCAGCCAGGGCTCTTTTTCTTTTTTTTTTATTGAATATATTTCTTTATTTACATTTCAAATGTCATTCCCTTTCCCGGTTTCCTGTCCATAAAACCCCATCCCCTCCTCCTCCCCCATAAGGGTGTTCCCCGATGCATACCCCCTTACCACCACCACCCTGACATTCCCCTGCACTGGGGGTTCTACCTTGACAGGACAAAGGGCTTCTTCTTCCACTGGTACCCAACAAGGCCATCCTCTGCTACATATGCATTTGGAGCCATGGGTCAGTCCATGTATAGTCTTTGGGTAGTGGTTTAGTCCCTGGAAGCTCTGGTTGGTTAGCATTGTTGTTCTTATGGGGTTGCAAGCCCATTCAGCTCTTTCAATCCTTTCTCTAATTCCTGCAACCAGGGTCTTCTTCTCAGTTCAGGGGTTCGCTGCTAACATTCGCCTCTATATTTGAAATGCTCTGCTTGGGTCTCTCAGGAAAGAGTTATATCAGGTTCCTATCAGCATGCACTTCTTAGCTTCAACAATCTTATCTAGTTTTGGTGGGTGTATATATATGTGCCACATGTGGGGCCTGCTCTGAACGGTGATTACTTCAGTCTCTGCTCTAAATTTTCCCTCAATACACCCTCCTATGGGTATTTTTGTTCCCCCTTTTAAGGAGTACTGAAGCATCCGCATTTTGGCCATCCTTCTGGAGCTACAGGTAGTCTGTGGATTGCATCTTGGGTAATTCGAGCTTTGGGCAAATATCCACTTATGAGTGAGTGCACACCATGTGTGTTTTTCTGTGATGGGGTTACCTCACTCAGGATGATAGTTTCTAATTCAATCCATTTGACTATGAATTTCATGAAGTCATTGTTTTTGATAGCTGAGTAATATTCCATTGTGTACATGTACCATATTTTCTGAATCCATTCCTCTGTTGAAGGGCATCTGGGTTCTTTCCAGCTACTGGCTATAATAAATAAGGCTGCTATGAACATAGTGGAGCATGTGTCTTTGTTGTATATTGGAATATCTTTTGGGTATATGCCCAAGAGAGGTATAGCTGGATCCTCAGGTAGTGGAATGTCCAATTTTCTGAGGAACCTACAGACTGATTTCCAGAGTGGTTGTACAAGTTTGCAATTCCACGAACAATGGAAGAATGTTCCTCTTTCTCCACATCCTGGCCAACATCTGCTGTCACCTGAGTTTTTTATCTTAGCCATTCTGACTGGTGTAAGGTGGAATCTCAGGGTTGTTTTGATTTGCATTTCCCTGATGACTAAGGATGTTGAACATATCTTTAGGTGTTTCTTAGTCATTTGGCATTCCTCAGCTGAGAATTCATTGTTTAGCTCTGTACCCCATTTTTAATGGGGTCATTTGGCTCTCTGAAGTCTAACTTCTTGAGTTCTTTGTATATTTTGGATATAAACCCTCTATCAGATGAAGGATTGGTAAAGATCTTTTCCCAATCTGTTGGTTGCCATTTTGTCCTAATGACAGTGTCCTTTGCCTTACAGAAGCTTTGCAGTTTTGTGAGATCCCATTTGTTGATTCTTGATCTTAGAGCATAAGCCATTGGTGCTTTATTCAGGAAGTTTTTCCCAGTACCCATGTGTTTGAGACTCTTCCCCACTTTTTCTTCTATTACTTTGAGTGTATCTTGTTTGATGTGGAGGTGCTATAGATCCACTTGGACTTAATCTTTGTAAAGTGCAATAAGAATAGACCTATTTGCATTCCTCTTCATGCAGACCTCCAGGTGAAACAACACCTGTTGAAATGATATCTTTTTCCCATTGGATGGTTTTACCTCCATTGTCAAACATCAAGTGACCATAGGTGTGTAGGCTCATTTCTGAGTCTTCAATTCTATTCCTCTGATCTATCTGCCTGTCTCTGTACCAATAACATACAGTTTTGTCACTACTGTTCTGTAATACTGGTTGAGGTCAGGGAAGATGATTTCCCCAAGAAGTTCTTTTATTGTTGAAGATAGCTTTTGCTATCCTGGACTTTTTGTTATTCCAAATGAATTTGCAAATTGCTCTTTCAATCTCTATGAAGAATTAAGTTGGAATTTTGATAAGGATTGTATTGAATCTGTAGATTGCTTTTGTCAAAATGGCCATCTTTACTATATTAAACCTGCTAATCCATGAGCATGGGAGATATTTCGATCTTTTGAGATCTTCTTCAATTTCTTTCTTCAGAAACTTGAAGTTCTTGCCATACAGATCTTTCAGTTGCTTGGTTAAAGTCACACTGAAGTATTTTATATTATTTGGGACTATCATGAAGGGTGTCATTTCTCTTATTTCTTTCTCAGCCTGTTTGTCCTTTGAGTAGAGGAAGATTTGTTTGAGTTAATTTTATACCCAAGCAATTTGCTGAAGTTGTTATTCAGGTTTAGAAGTTCTCTGGTGTAACTTTTGGAGTCACTTAAGTATACTATCATATCATCTGCAAATAGTGATATTTTGACTTCTTCCTTTCCAATTTGTATCCCTTAGAACTCCAATGGTTGTCTGATTGCTTTGACTAAGACTTTGAATACTATGTAGAATAAATATGGGGAGAGTGGGCAGGCTTGTCTAGACCCTGATTTTAGTGGGACTGTTTCAAGTTCCTCTCCATTTAGTTTAATGTTAGCTACTGGTTAGCTGTATATTGCTTTTACTATGGATATGTATTGGCCTTGAATTCCTGATCTTTCTAGGACTTTTATCATGAAGGGGTGTTGAATTTTGTCAAATGCTTTCTCAGCATCTAATGAACTAATCATGTGGTTTTTAATCTTTGAGTTTGTTTATATAGTGGATTACATTGATATTTTCCATATATTGGACCATCCCTGCATCCCTGGGATGAAGCCTACTTGATCATGATGGATGATTGTTTTGATGTGTCCTTGGACTCAGTTTGCAAGAACTTTACTGAATATCTTTGTGTCGGTATTCATAAGGGAAGTAGGTCTGAAGTTCTCTTTCTTTGTTGGGTCTTTTGTGTGGTTTAGGTATAAGAGTAATTGTGGTTTCATAGAAGGAATTTGGTAGTGCTCTGTCTGTTTGTATTTTGTGGAATAGTTTGGATCATATTGGTGTGAGGTCTTCTATGAAGGTCTGATAGAATTCTGCACTAAACCCATCTAGTCCTGTGCTCTTTTTGGTTGGGAGACTTTTTATAACTGCTTCTATTTCTTTAGGAGTTGTGGGGTTGTTTAGATGGTTTATCTGTTCCTGATTTAACTTTGGTACCTGGTATTAGTCTACAAAATTGTCCATTTCCTGTAGATTTTCCAGTTTTGTTGAATATAGGGTTTTGTAGTAGGATCTTATTATTTTGTGTTCTTTCAGATTCTGTTGTTATGTCTTTCTTTTAATTTCTGATTTTGTTAATTTGGATACACTCTCTGTACCCTCTAGTTAGTCTGGCTAAGGGTTAATCTATCTTGTTGATTTTCTCAAAGAACCAACTCCTGGTTTTGTGGATTTTTTTTGTATAGTCCTTTTTGTTTCTACTTGGTTGATTTCAGCCCTGAGTTTGATTATTTCCTGCATTCTACTCCTCTTGGGTGTATTTGTTTCTTTTTGTTCTAGAGCTTTTAGGTGTGCTGTCAAGCTGTTGATGTATGCTTTCTCCTGTTTCTTTCTGCAGACACTCAAAGATATGAGTTTTCCTCTTAGCACTGATTTCATTGTGTCCCACAAGTTTGGGTATGTTGTATCTTCATTTTCATTAAATTCTAATAAGTCTTTAATTTCTTTCTTTATTTCTTCCCTGACCAAATTGTCATTGAGTAGAGTGTTGTTCAACTTCCATGTATATGTGGGCGTTCTGTCATTATTGTTGTTATTAAAGACCAGCCTTAGTCTGTGGTGACCTGATCCTGTATCTGTTGAAGCCTGTTTTGTGACAGATTATCTGGTCCATTCTGGAGAAAGTACCATGAGGTGTTCAGAAAAAGGTATATGCTTTTGTTTTAGAATTGAATATTCTATAAATATCTGCTAAATCCATTTGGTTCATGACTTCTGTTAGTTTCACTGTGTCTCTGTTTAATTTCTGTTTCCATGATCTGTCCATTGATGAGAGTGGGGTGTTGAAATCTCCTATTATTATTGTGTGAGGTGCAATGTGTAATTTGAGCTTTAGTAAGGTTTCTTTTATGAATGTAGGTGCCCTTGCATTTGGAGCACATATATTTAGGACTGAGAGTTCATCTTGGTGGATTTTTCTTTTGATAAATATGTAGTTTCCTTCCTTATCTTTTTTGATGACTTTTTGTTGAAAGTCAATTTTATTCAATATTAGAATGGCTACTCCAGCTTGCTTCTTTGAACCATTTGCTTGGAAAGTTGTTTTCCAGCCTTTTACTCTGAGGTAGTGTCTGTCTTTGTCTGTGAAGTGTGTTTCCTGTATGCAGCAAAATGTTGGGTCCTCTTTAAATATCCAGTGTGTTAGTCTATGTCTTTTTTATTGGGGAATTGAGTTCATTGATGTTGAGAGATATTAAGTACTAGTGATTGTTGCTTGCTGTTATTTTTGTATTTAGAAGTGGAATTATGTTTGTGTGTGTCTCTTTTGGTTTCATTGCAAGGAGATTACTTTTTTACTTTTCCTATGGTATAGTTTCCCTCCTTGTGTTGGAGTTTTTCATCTATCATCCTTTGTAGGTCCAGTTTGTAGAAAAATACTGTATAAATTTGGTTTTGTCATAGAATATCCTGGTTTCTCCATCTATGTTAACTGAGGCTTTTGCTGGATATAGTAGCTTGGGCTGGCATTTGTGTTCTCTTAGGGTCTGTATGACATCTGCCCAGGGTCTTCTGGCTTTCATCATCTCTGGTGAGAAGTCTGGTGTAATTCTTATATGTCTGCCTTTATATGTCACTTATCCTTTTCCCCTTACTGCTTTTAATGTTCTTTCTTTGTTTTGTTCATTTGGTGTTTTGACTATTATGTGACAGGAGATGATTTCTGGTACAATCTCTTTGGAGTTCTATATGTTTCTTTTATGTTTATGGGCATCTCTTTCTTTAGGTTAATGAAGTTTTCTTTTATAATTTTTGAAGATATTTACTGGCCCTTTAAATTGGGAGTCTTCACTCTCTTCTATACCTATTATCCTTAGGTTTGATCTTCTCCTTGTGTCCTGGATTTCCTGTATGTTTTGGGCTAGGAGCTTTTTGCATTTTACATTATCTTTCACAGTTGGGTCAATGTTTTCTATGGTATCTTCTGCCCCTGAGATTCTCTCTTTATACCTCTTATATTCTGTTTGTGATGCTTGCATCTATGACTCCTGATCTCTTCCCTTCGTTTTCTATTCCCAGAGTTGTCTCATTTTGTGCTTTCTTTATTGTTTCTGTTTCCATTTTTAAATCCTGGATGGTTTTGTTCAATTTCTTCTCCTGTTTGGTTGTGTTTTCCTGTAATTATTTAACAGATATTTGTATTTCCTCTTTAAGGGCTTCTAGGTTTTTTTTTATCTTTATTAACTTGAGTATTTCTTTTTTTTTTTTTTATCTTTATTAACTTGAGTATTTCTTATTTACATTTCGATTGTTATTCCCCTTCCCTGTTTCCAGGCCAACATCCCCCTACTCCCTCCCCCTCTCCTTCTATTTGGGCTTCCCCTCCCCATCCTCCCCCCATTACCACCATCCCCCCAACAATCCCGTTCACTAGGGGTTCAGTCTTGGCAGGACCAAAGGCTTCCCCTTCCACTGGTGCTCTTACTAGGATATTCATTGCTACCTATGAGGTTGGAGACCAGGATCAGTCCATGTATAGTCTTTGGGTAGTGGCTTAGTCCCTGGAAGCTCTGGTTGCTTGGCATTGTTGTTCATATGGGGTCTCAAGCACCTTCAAGCTCTTCCAGTCCTTTCTGTGATTCCTTCAACGGGGGTCCCATTCTCAGTTTAGTGGTTTGCTGCTGGCATTTGCCTATGTATTTGCTGAATTCTGGGTGTGTCTCTCAGGAGAGATCTATATTTGGTTCCTGTCGGCCTTCACTTCTTTGCTTCATCCATCTTATCTAGTTTGGTGGCTGTATATGTATGGGCCACATGTGGGGCGGGCTTCTAGTTGTTTACCTGTGTGGTCCTGTATTTCTTTAAGGAAGTTATTTATATCATTCTTAAAGTTCTCCATCATCATCATCATAAAATGTGATTTTAAATCTAAATCTTGCTTTCTGGTGTGTTTGGATATCCAGTATTTGCTTTGGATGGAGAACTGGGCTCTGATGATGACAAGTAGTCTTGGTATCTGTTGCTTAGGTTCCTGAGCTTGCCTCTTGCCATCAGGTTTTCTCTGATGTTAGCTTGTCTTGTTGTTTCTGCAGTTCATCCAGGGCCCCTAACCACTGAGCCAGCTGTCCAGCCCCATAAGACTTGCCATCATTTAACAATTTCAGTTTATATTTGGAAATATATATCATGAGTGCAAAAACATTAAGTTTTCATTAATATTCATGGGAAGAAATTATTTCTTTTCTAACCCAAGTTTAAAATTTCACAGATAGAAATATATACCATTTGAATGACAAAACTAAGTATACATGAGTAATAATATGAAATTTTAATATTTTCAATATATTCACTAACTTTCTATTACTAGTAACAATTATGAGATAACCATTTATTTTATCTCATCAATTTCAGTCCATAACTATTGTCCCTGTTGTATTTAGGCCACTGGAAAGCCATAAATCATGGTGGGAGCATGTGACAAAACAAACCACTCACTCATGACTGGGAAGTAAAAGAGAAAAAAAGGGAAGGGACCAGGATCCTACATCCCTGTTGAGACATTGATAATCAAAAGACCTCCCTCCTATTAAGGCTACAACTTCTCAAGAACACACCTTCTAAAAGCTCCACCATCTCCAAGCAGTGCCTGTCTAGCAGTTCTTTCCCACACAAATCTTTAAGGTGCCTGTAAAGTACAAAGCATAGCAATGCCTAAAATGTAATGTAGGAACAATTTACTCTTCTGAATCTGTTTCTTTCTTCTGTACTTTTTAAAATCAGTTTTCTTTTTTTTTAGATTTGAAGAAAAGTAGTTGTTATTTTATATACAGACACTCAAAAACATAACTGTATTTTTATTGCTACAAATGACTATAGGCATAATTTTTTCAGCCTACTTTAATAAGGTTTCTTCTGGATTGAAAGCCAAATTAAAAAAAAACACTTTGAATGCTTAACCTTCAAAGTTTTGCTTTGTATTAAAACATGTTGTACAAAATTAGTTTCATTTTGACCATTTCGTGTGTGAAAATACATATGCTCAGGTGCCTTCAAAATCCAGGAGAGGAAATCAGGTCTCCTGGAGCTGGAATTACATGAAGTTGTGAGCTACAGGTGTCTGAAATAGAACTCTAGTCCTACATTGAAGCAGCAAGTGTTAACTTCTGATCTGTATCTCTAACTACCCCATTAAGACATTTTCAGCCATGTTTATAATGCACTTGGGACACATTCACTTATATTCTATTGGTTTCCATTCCCTTCTTTAAAAATCCTAACTTGCTTTTTGATAACTTTTTTTCTAATGGTTTGAATACCAACATAATGGCATATCTGTATTTTATTACATTTATTTACTTATGTGTGAGACAGGCCCCTCTTAGTACTCAGAGATCAACTTACAGAAGTGCTTGGTAAACGCTTAACAGCACGGAAACAATCAATGTATAAAACTTCCACATGCCGTTAACAGGAGGCTAGAGAAAAAATAGTAGGCAGTCACACAACTGTGATATGTAGGAATGGCATAAGAATGAGAAGAAGTTGGCAGGATACTGATGGTCCGATATTTATAAGCAACATGACAACTCCAATGTGCATTTAAGACCATTGGTGTTTGTGATATGGTGACTTAGGCAGTATGCTAACATTGGTAATTTTCTTCCAGCTGTGTAATGAAATTACAACCCTTTATAACTTCATGAGTGTTTAGTGGGGGTAACAGAACCATTTCCTCTGATATTTGGACTGTTGCCTCGATTCCAGACAAGTAGCTTCTAACCTTTTGATGTTTTCCAGGTAATAGGATCAACTTCTATTCTAATGAGGTGATCTTTGGTGGGCTACTACATTGTAGCATGTCCCCTGAAGAACCAAATTAGCACCATTTTCTGTAACTTGCATTCTCATCCCCAATCCTCAGCAAAAAGTTCAATTTGGTGTTAGCCAATCATGCTTACAGGGTAAAGCCTGCATTTAAAAAAGTCCCCAGAGTTCAGAGTGTTCATGCTGCTTAGCATTAAATGTCAACTGGACAGTAAAGTAGACTGCCTTAGTTCACTAATTGTCTTTATTGGTTGATATTTTGGCATATTGATGAGGGAATATCTTGATTTATAATTACAAAAAAGGGCACAGTCTGTGATGAGTAAGCATGGATCAGTGGGCAGGTGGTTCTGGTCTTTATAAGAGTCTAGCTAGATAATTATAAACCAGCAAGCAGCTCCTTTATGAGGCTTCATGCTCTGACTTCCTCTATGATGCTTTGACTCTTGGAAGTGTAAACCAAACCATTTCCATTTGTTTTGGTCAGAGTGAGTATGTAATCACAGTGGTAGAATGAAATGAGAGCAGGAGTCTTCTAGTTTGGCAAATATATCCATGTGGAGTACTCTACATCCATGAGGCAAAGGTTCTTGTGTGCTCAGAATCCTTCTAGATCTTTTCCAAGAATATGGTCTCTCTGACTGGTTCTATTATTCTTTATCATATCTTTTGCATATACTAAACTGGTATGTGAGAACAACCTTTAAGCTTTATGACCTTCTCAGAAAGTTAAACACAAGGAGTAGGATGTAAGAATGTCAACATGTAGCTGGCTTGTTAGAACCACAGGTTAGATGAAATGGGCTTAGTAACTGATACCTGAAATCTAGATGAGAGGGTAACTGTGAGAGACCCAAGAAGTAAATGAGCATGCCCGTGCTTTATTCATATGGGTAATCAGAACTTACTGGAATACAAATCATATTTTAGTGATGGTATCTATCTGGGCATTAAAGGCCATGGCTTCTACCCACTACATTCCAGTAATATCCTATCTGTCTATTGGTTGTTGTGACAACCATTAATATCACCAATCATTTCCAAATGGATTCTAGAGAGTAAAATCACCCACAGTTGAAAATCATTACCTTTGAGCTTATTCCCAGTCAGTAGAACTCTATAAATTCACAGTCATAGCCACACAATTATGCTTATAATTTTTATAAGACTATGATGTATGTCTGAATTACTATTAGGATCTATGGTATTTGTGCCAGTAATAGACAGTCTTACATGGATCACCCAAAGATGTTATTCCTAACCTGTGACATGTTTCTCACATGTAGGTTGGGTAAATGTGACATATCAAGTGAGGCATGTGGCATAATTGCTACTTCCCTTATCAACTCTAAAGTGAAACATCTCTCATTGGTTGAAAATCCCTTGAAGAACAAAGGAGTGATGTCACTGTGTGCAATGCTGAAGGATCCAAGCTGTGTCCTTGAGACACTGATGTAAGTTGTTTTGAGAGAATATACCCCAGAGCTATTGCAGAAATCTGCACATGGGCCCAAGCATCATACAAGAGAGCATGGGTTGTGTCATTAGACTCAATCACTTTCCATGTTTCAGTTGCCATACCAGTAAGTGGAGTAAATACAAGCAGAGATATCATGAGACTAAATTCAGACAAGTCAAGACTAGCTCTGAAACTTCCTATGCATTATTTTTAGTTTACTAAACTAAAACTTTCTTATCATGAGTAAAGATGTTGTATCTGGAAAGAGATTGGTTACTAGGCAGAGGAGAATATAAATAAGAAAAAACTGATTCATTTCTAAGACATGGCTTTCCACATCTTACCTAAATCACTATAAGCTATCTCCTGCCATGAGGTTGACAATTATTTCTCATGGCAGAAGACTGCCAGACTATGGTCCCAGGGAAGCCATACCACAGTTATATCAATCAAAGGCCTTAGGATGGAGAATGTGCTCAAAGACACCTTGGTTTGTAGAAGAGGAAGAGTATACGTACACAAATTATTATGTCCTCTGTGATCAGGTATTCAACCAGTAATAATTACATGTGCATCTTATAGATATGGCATGCATAAAAATGTAAGAACATGGAATATTGATCATTGTAAAGAGATCTGCTTATAAAAGAACACTAGTGCAGACTAAGTATCTCTCCCAAGAACTACTTACAAAGAGATCAGAAGTGTTTCATACTTCATTTAATTTTTTGAAATATTTTCATATTATGAGAGTTGGTAATGGTTCCTAAGTTTAACCATGAAATTTATTTGTACACTGTATATAATTTATGCACACATTTTGGGTTTACATATGCACATGATTGTATACAATATTTTCAGTGTCTTTACATTTTGACCTGAATGTATCATGGCTGGTTACATGAGCACAATTCTGTAATTTTCTTATTTGAGGGATTTTAAAACATTTTATGTTTTGGAGCATCAAAAATTTCCATTTATCAATTAGAAATGCTTAGTATTAAGTAAAGATTTATAAAATCTTTTTATAAATTTCATATGTATATAAGTGTGTGTGTGTGCTTGCATGAATTTATA
Organism: Rattus rattus; assembly: GCF_011064425.1. Taxonomy (NCBI): domain Eukaryota; kingdom Metazoa; phylum Chordata; class Mammalia; order Rodentia; family Muridae; genus Rattus; species Rattus rattus. Next base: position 180,281,094 of record NC_046155.1, read on the forward strand.
TGTACCATGTTAGTTCAAGAGTCTGCTGAAGCCAAAAGAGGTCATTGGTCCCTTGGAATTACAGTTATAGGAGATAAGGAGCTCCACAATATAGGGGCTATGTGGATATTTGGAATGGCACCCCAAGTCTTCTACAAGGTCAGCAAGTAATTATAAATGTTGAACCATCTCTCCAGCCCTGAAATAAAACTTGTAAAGGAAAAGGAAAAATGCACTATAAAAAGTTGAAGGATGTTTCAGAAGAGGAAGGGAAAATGACATTAGAAGACACAATTATTTGATTAGTTAATTACCATGTGATGTTGTATAGTTGGTTAATTAAAACTACACTTGGTTACCACTAATTATAAAGAGCTTTATTATTGGTCATGCATTGTCTTAAATATTTAGTCTTTGAAGTACTAGGCTTCATCTCATAGAAGTAACAGGACTAGGAGAAATATTTAAAATAACAGGATTTAGCTGGAGTAATATCTAAGTTGGTAAAAACACTTGCCACTCAAATATCATGAGTTCAGTATGATAACCAGAACCTATGTGAAAAAAGCTGTGGATAGTGTCATACTGAAGAAATGGAAGCACCAGGATCCCTGGGGCTTACTAGACCACCATCCAAGTCACTAGAGTTCTAGGCAAATGAGAGAGCCTATCTCAAAGCAGGGTCATGGTATTCCTCTGGCCTCCACATGCATGTGTACCTATGCAGAGACAGACAGACAGACAGACAGACACACACACACACACACACACACACACCATACACACACAGAGTCAACAAAGAGAAATAAAAATAGTGAAAGATGCTCCTTTAGAACAGGATTCTGCAAGATGATAAATGTCTAATATGGGTGGAAGTTCTAGTTGATTGTTTTGCAAGTAAATTGACATGCAAATTAATAGTCAATTTTGGAAATATCTTTAGTGACCTATAAAGTCAGTTTTTCAAATTTTTCTTTGAAAATATTTCCATCATAATTAGAGAGGGGGGACACTTGTACACATAAAGAGGACAGAAGACAGCTTGTGGGAATTGGTTATTTCTTTCCATCCTGCGGGATTGAGTTCACAATCTTGTGTGCCCCATTTTCCCTGGGGGTATTGACCATAAGCATGAAGGGAAGGGGTTAAGAGGGAGAGATTAGGGTTCAAATTGGCATGAATATTGATAGAATAACCTCCAGAAACTGTTGCAGTGAGACAAGTTTACTTCATTCTTTAAGCAATAGGGCATAGAAGGACTTTTTAGGGGTATAGTATAGGTGGAAAGGGATAATTGGTCCTGACATTGAGGAAGTAGTAAGTGCTGATTGCTTATAGTATAGGACCAAATTATTACCATCCAGGTGGGGAGCCAGAATGAAATGCATGTGCTGAGTTATGCCCCCTAGCAGGGAGCACTGTACAAGATCCCTTTTTAGACAAGGACAGACAAGTCCAGCCACTGAGTTCAAGGACCCTCTCCAAACAAAGACAAGTAGAGTTGGGAAAGTGTTGTGAAGAAGGTTGTCCCCTGTTTTACACCAGGCTCTGAAAGGCATCTTTTCCTGAGGGACTGCTAGCTTGTAGGTGCTTAGACTTGGTGGCAAGAACCATCTTATCAGCCCATTTCAAAATTCATTCATGCAAAGTCGAAATTCAGTATAGGAAGAACAGGAAAGTCTTTGCAGGGCATGAGAATGTTCCAACAGTAAGTGAGCTGCTGACATATGATCTTCTTCCAGGTTGTCTTACTGCTGTCTCACATTCATTGCCTGTGGCCATCTCTATGAAGCCCTTGTAAGCAATAAACACCTCTCCCTGCTTGATCTGGGGTCAAATTTCCTGGAAGATACTGGAGTGAACCTTCTGTGTGAAGCTTTGAAAGACCCAAACTGCATCCTCAAGGAGTTATGGTAGGGCTGTGTTCTCAACTATTGCTGTTACTGCTGTTTCAGATGTTGGCATTCAGAAATTAGAAGGGTAGATTTGTCTGAATGTCAGTGTCATTTGCGTTAAGTGTGCTACCATGATAACTATCTTAAGACATGGAGCTCTGGGTGAATGGCTCATGAACATGAGTCCTCATAAGTGGGTTTACTGCCCTGATAAAAGAAGCCCCAGAGATTACTGCCTCATCCATCACATGGCAACACTTTTACATTCCAACAAGGCTGGAGAGATGACTCAGTAGTTGAAAGCCCTTGTCACTGAGTCATAAGGAACATAATCTCGATCTCAGCATCCATGTCTGGTAGTTGAGAATCAACTGTAATCCCAGCATCTAGGGGTCCATTATCTTCCTCTGGCCTCCATGTAGATAGACCACCTGAACATGTACACTTATACTCATAAATGCACATGCACACAGACACAAATGAAGAAGAAGGTGTATCTATGAGCCAGTAAATCAAACTTTCTACATATACTCTGGCAACCTTGATCTTGGGTTTTTTTATACAACTGACATCTATTTACCAGCCATCCATCCTAAAATTTTGTTAAAGCAGGCCAAACAGGTTAATACACCACAGAGAATGATGTCTACTTGAGAAAACAAGGCTGCAATTATCCCAGCTAATCCTTCTGGGATACTCAGTGACTTCCTGAGTTTATTCTTAATCAAAGGAGTTATTAAAGCAAAAACTGTGTTGTCAGATGCTCTTGAGGTAGAACTGGATGGAATGAAGAGTATATTAGTGGCAGTGCACACTTGGGTAGGGGATTTTTCTTATACTTCTCCCTTTATATGTAAGAAAGTATAGTCCTCATCTGAAAGAATTGATGTGATGGACATGTACGCATATCACACACAAAGGTATTGTGTCTATGTACAAAAGTTACAATTTCTAAATCTTTACACTATTGGTCTCTTGTTGTGGCTGTCCTAAGATTTGTAGATGGATGTAGCAATGTGTCTAGATAAATTAAATGGAAGTAACACCCTGTGGCCTAGTGGGACAAACCAAGATTGCTCTAGATGCTATTTGCATTTCCTGTATGGTAAAATCCATCCCTGCTTGTAAGCCATTAATATACACAAACATATTTTCCATGCAAAATCTATATGTATATACACATCCATCAACCATAAATCTGTGCATTGCTTATGTATCTATTTACTGATCTACCTATCTCATATCCACCCAACTATTATCTGTCATTTATGAATTTAATATCTCCCCCTTGTCTACCACTTATAAACTTACTGGCTTTACTTACATATCTCTCACATATTTTCTTACATGACCTCTTCCTATAATCACCTTCAATCTCCTAATTCTTTTTTTTTACATTTCCTGTTTCCCATTTCTTTCTACCATGTATTCACCTGGTTTTTCCCATTTCTTTTTTTATTTTATTTTATTTTATTTTTAACTTGAGTATTTCTTATTTACATTTCGAGTGTTATTCCCTTTCCCGGTTTCCGGCAAACATCCCCTAATCCCTCCCCTCCCCTTCTTTATGGGGGTTCCCCTCCCCATCCTCCCCCCATTGCCGCCCTCCCCACAACAATCACGGTCAGTCTTAGCAGGACCCAGGGCTTCCCCTTACACTGATGATCTTACAAGGATATTCAATGCTACCTATGAGGTCAGAGTCCAGGGTCAATCCATGTATAGTCTTTAGGTAGTGGCTTAGTCCCTGGAAGCTCTGGTTGATTGGCATTGTTGTTCATATGGGGTCTCGAGCCCCTTCAAGCTCTTCCAGTTCTTTCTCTGATTCCTTCAACGGGGGTCCTATTCTCAGTTCAGTGGTTTGCTGCTGGCATTCGCCTCTGTATTTGTTGTATTCGTGCTGTGTCTCTCAGGAGAGATCTACATCCGGCTCCTGTCTGCCTGCACTTCTTTGCTTCATCCATCTTGTCTAATTGGGTGGCTGTATATATATGGGCCACATGTGGGGCAGGCTCTGAATGGGTGTTCCTTCAGTCTCTGTTTTAATCTTTGCATCTCTATTCCCTGCCAAGGGTATTCTTGTTCCCCTTTTAAAGAAGGAGTGAAGCATTCACATTTTGATCATCCGTCTTGAGTTTCATGTGTTCTATGCATCTAGGGTAATTCAAGCATTTGGGCTAATAGCCACTTATCAATGAGTGCATACCATGTGTGTTTTTCTGTGATTGGGTTACCTCACTCAGGATGATATTTTCCAGTTCCAACCATTTGTCTATGAATTTCATAAAGTCATTGTTTTTGATAGCTGAGTAATATTCCATTGTGTAGATGTACCACATTTTCTATATCCATTCCTCTGTTGAAGGGCATCTGGGTTCTTTCCAGCTTCTGGCTATTATAAATAAGGCTGCGATGAACATAGTGGAGCACGTGTCTTTTTTTATATGTTGGGGCATCTTTTGGGTATATGCCCAAGAGAGGTATAGCTGGATCCTCAGGCAGTTCAATGTCCAATTTTCTGAGGAACCTCCAGACTGATTTCCAGAATGGTTGTACCAGTCTGCAATCCCACCAACAATGGAGGAGTGTTCCTCTTTCTCCACATCCTCGCCAGCATTTGCTGTCACCTGAGTTTTTGATCTTAGCCATTCTCACTGGTGTGAGGTGAAATCTCAGGGTTGTTTTGATTTGCATTTCCCTTATGACTAAAGATGTTGAACATTTCTTTAGGTGTTTCTCAGCCATTCGACAATTCCTCAGCTGTAAATTCTTTGTTTAGCTCTGAACCCCATTTCTTAATAGGGTTATTTGTCTCCCTGCGGTCTAACTTCTTGAGTTCTTTGTATATTTTGGATATAAGGCCTCTATCTGTTGTAGGATTGGTAAAGATCTTTTCCCAATCTGTTGGTTGCCGTTTTGTCGTAACCACAGTGTCCTTTGCCTTACAGAAGCTTTGCAGTTTTATGAGATCCCATTTGTCGATTCTTGATCTTAGAGCATAAGCCATTGGTGTTTTGTTCAGGAAATTTTTCCAGTGCCCATGTGTTCGAGATGCTGCCCTAGTTTTTCTTCTATTAGTTTGAGTGTATCTGGTTTGATGTGGAGGTCCTTGATCCACTTGGACTTAAGCTTTGTACAGGGTGATAAGCATGGATCGATCTGCATTCTTCTACATGTTGACCTCCAGTTGAACCAGCACCATTTGCTGAAAATGCTATCTTTTTTCCATTGGATGGTTTTGGCTCCTTTGTCAAAAAAATCAAGTGCCCATAGGTGTGGGTTCATTTCTGGGTCTTCAATTCTGTTCAATCTCCTAATTCTTATATTTCATTATGCATCTAACATAATCTGCCTAATGTTTATAATTAGCATCTCTATATCCTCTATGTATTCTCCATTCTTCACCTATCTTATACCAACTATCCTTCCTTCTGTCCCTCAACTTCTCTTTATTTTTTGCAATGCCATAGGAACCATGAGCTTGAGCCTCAGGGAGGTATGAGGACATGTTATCATATTAAATACTGGCAGAAGTTTGACATGTAAAATTTGTATGTAAATCTAAAATCAGTGATGTGATAGCCCCGCTGGTTTTCAAGGCATGTATATTATAACCAGGGGGAATTAGAGTAAGAGCATCATATAAAGAAATAAAAGCAGAAGAATCACGGTGAGCCAAAATGGAGCAGGGTACCCCAGATGATGGTGCATCATCAGCATTTCAGACATGCTTCAAGACTTCTGGTTCATACAAATAAGTCAAGCTGTTAGATGCATCTCAAGTTGTAGAATGCTTACTTATCATACACAGAGTCCTGAGTTTGATTCTCCAGCAAAAGCTTAAGAAAGCTATGGTAGCAACATGCCTATAATCTCAACAGTAAGAGATAGAGTTAGGAAGGTCAGAAGTTCAAAGTTATCCTCAGCTATGTAATGAATCTGAAGCCAGACAGTTACATGAGATTCTGTCTCCAAAGAATAAAAGCAGTCAATAAATGGCTTCTTGGAGAGGGAGAATCTGTCTCTTCCAACAGATACTCTGACCTAGGTTACTCAATCCCCTGAATACATGTGCATACATACAAGCAAAGCTAAATGGACTTAGTAGGTTACATTCGCATGTACATATGTGTACATATACCATATCTGTATATATGTAGCAAGGATAATTAAAGAAGAGATTATGAATTATGAAGGGGGAACTGGAAGGGATTTGAGGAAGAGATGGAGTAATGTAGATGGCAGTAGACACAGTTCTCATATGAAGTTCTAACCATTAAAATTATTAATAACTAAACAAGACAAAAGGATTGGGGAGAAAGTATGTTTTCATGTATGTTTTCCCAGGTTGTCAGGTTGCTTTTTAACTTCAGAATGCTGTGAGGAGATCTCTGCTGTCCTGACTTGCAATAATAATCTAAAGACCCTGAAACTGGGCAACAATAACATAGAAGACACTGGTGTCAAACAGTTATGTGAAGCTCTGAGTCATCCTAACTGTAAATTAGAATGTCTTGGGTGAGTCTTTACTAACTGTCATGTGGGAAGGTTCATACCTTGATAAGGAAACACTAGAGGGTTAATAGGGTTAAGAAGCCCACCTAGTATAGGCTCATAAGAGAAAATGCACAGGTCTTGTAAAAAGAGCAACAGGTGCTGTGAGATTGAATGCAATCTGTTGTGTTTTTCCCCACCACAATATCAGGTTCTCCTTATCTTTCTGCCCCTTCTGTGGTGTTTCCTTAGCCATAGTGGGTGGGGATGATGTCAATGCCTTCTTTGAGCCTGAGTATTCTGTAGACGCTCTCTGAACGTTGACTGTGAGCCTCCATATTTACCAGTCCTCTGCAAAGAGAAACTTCTTTGATGAGGCTTGAGAGCTAAACTAATACATAGGAATAATATTAATCATTTAGAACAGCATTTCTCATCTTAGGGGTCACAATCCCTTTGGATTTGAAACAAGGATTTGCTCAGTGTTGGTTCTGTGGGCATTTGGGGCCGGTGAGGTCTTTGCTCAGAAGCATGGAACTGGCGCTTAACAGCAGATTGTTTTTCTGGCATGTTCCCTGTCACAGGTTAGACCTGTGCAAGTTCACAAGTGACTGTTGTGAAGACCTGGCCTCAGCTCTCACCACCTGCAAAACACTGAATAGCTTAAATCTGGACTGGAAAACCTTGGAACACTCTGGGGTCGTGGCTCTCTGTGAGGCTTTGAATCACAAGAAATGTAACTTGAAGATGCTTGGGTGAGTACACACTGTCTCCCACAGTCAAGAATGGCTTCAAACAAGTGCTTCTGTGACAGTTAGCTCAAGCTAAACCCCACTGAGGCTGGGATGAGGAGTTCAGTGGTGAGGGCCCACTGCTGCACTGTGTGACACTGACACTGCTATCTATGATTTCTATCCACTCATGAGTATCATTATTTAGTGGGTATTATTCCAAATCTCATCAGTCATTTTTTTTAAATCCACCTTATTTTTAAAAGCTGTCATTTGGTTATGAAAAAATGATGAAATCCCAAAACTTTTAGAAACTGAATATAGCAACCAGAAAGAAATAAACTACATATTCTCTCTCATATACAGATCCTACCCTACACATGTACTCTGTCTGTCTGATCTGTCTGTCTGTCTCTTTCTCTGTCTCTTTGTGTCTCTCTGTCTTTCTCTGTGTCTCTCTCTCTGTCTCTCTGTCTCTGACTCTCTGTCTCTGTCTCTCTCTCTCTGTCTCTCACATACACATGTGTGTATGTGGGTATGCGTGTGTATTATACTGCACAAAATGGTAATAAAAAGATAAATGAAAATAAATATAAGTTCACAATATATAGTATACTTTGTGTTGTTCACTAGATAGTCTGTCAAGGTATAACAATTTTCAATGCCAAGTTAAGTTTTAAAAGGTTTTTGTTTGAGTGTTTTGTTAAACCTATAGCCTCTTGATTTCCATCCTATACTAGAGCTACAAAGAGTGTGTTAGAACAACGATGAGGGAAGAGCTAGGGTGTTAGCATAGATGGTTAATCATGGTGAGAATGCTAAAGTTGGGGTAGGACTAACCAAAGGAGAGAGTAGAGAGTCAGGAGCTGAAATTGAGCAGTAGATTTAAAAGAGCTTCGCAGATCAGTGCGAACTATTTGTGTAATTAAAGGTGACATAAAAAGTGCTTTTAGTCATCAGGTAAAGAAAAAACCAGAGGGAAGAAAATTAAGACAGCTATACTTTCAGGGATACCTGTGTTCCAATCTTATCTTGTGAAAATCAGGGGAATAAAGCCAAAAAAGTCTAAAGAAAAATGTTCAAGAAAGAAAATATAATTATGTTGAGTATTAACTCCTTAAGACATTATTTGTCAAAAGAGAAAAGAAAAGAAAAGCAACAATAACCACAGCAAAACAATAGCAAAAGCAGGCGTGTGTGATCTCTTACTCCTAAGGGTCATGAAAAATTGAAGAAGGAACAGAAATTTGGTAAGATGTGGGGAGCACCTATAAAGCAGAACCTTCTAGACTTGATAACATAGACATACTCAGGAAGTGTCTGTAGCAGAGGCTGACTCTGGAAGATCCTTGTAAGTTCAAGCCAGTCAAAACTCCAACATGGATAAAACAGGATCTTAGGAGATGCTGCCCCTAGCTGAAGAATTGTTGATATTTCAAAGCTCCAAGGGGAAGAAGAGTCATTTCTCTTCAAGGATGTGGCTCCTGCTAGGTTGCATATACAACAGAGGATGGGCCCACACCCACACATATATGGGCATCCCGAGTTGGACTTAGTGAGCTATTGGGCAGGAAAAAGAGATGAAATTTGGAAAGGAATGTGGAAGGGCCTTAAAGGGGAATGAGGAAAGGATAGGTTCAAAACACATTGTATTTTACACATAAGAAATTCTCAAAGTATAAACACATTGATCTTTGAAATATGAGTGTAAAAATAATAGCCATTTGTCAACTTTTGGTAACCCTGAAAACAATATTGATTTTTATTTAATATTATGTTTTTATTTATTTATTTTACATCCTTAGTTCTGTCTCCCTTTCAAATACCTGCTTATACAACCCTTCCTCATCCCTCTTCCCCTTCTCCCCTGAGAATGTAGGTACCACCTGGGTATCCCTCCCACCTTGACATTTCATGTCTCTGTAAGGCCAGGTACTTCCTCTCTCACTAAGCTATACAAGGCAGCCTACCTAGAAGAACATATCCCACGTACAGACAACTGCATTTGAGGACATCCCCTGTTGGAGTTCTCCAAGAACCACATGAAGACCAAGCTGCACAATTGCTACATGAGTGCAGGGAGTCCTAAGTCCAGTCCTTCATGTTATTTGGTTGGTGGTTCAGACACTGAGAGCCCCAAAGGTTCAGATTGACATGGCTCTGTTTCTCTTCCTGTGGAGTTCCTATCCCCTTCAAAGCAGGTAACCCTTTCTCCTATTCTTCCATAAGAGTTCCTAAGTACTATTCACTGTTTGGCTATGGGGGTCTGTTAACTGACTCAGTCAGTGGCTAGATATAACCTCTCAGAGAAGAACTTGCTCCTGTATATAAGCATAATACAGCATCATTCATAGTGATAAGGGTTGGCACTTGCCCATGAGATGGGTCTCAAGTTGGGTCAGTTATTGGTTTGACATTACCTCAGTCTCTGTTCCATCTCACATGTGTCTGCATTTCCTGTAGACAGGATAAATTTTGGGTCAAAAGTCTTGTGGGTGTATTGGTTTCTCTATCACTCCACTGGAGTTCCTGCCTGGCTACAGGAGGTGGTCACTTCAGGTTCCACATCTCCAATGTTGTGAGTCATAACTAAGGTCGCACCCACTAATTCTTGGGTGTCTCCCTTATGCCAGGTCTCTGCCTCATCCTGGAGATGCCCACCCACCTCTTTATATTAACCATAAAACACAGGTACCATGCTAAATTCCACAGGTTCAAAGTATCAAAACAAGAAGCAAGGCCCAAAATAGGAAGCTTGAATCTCACTTAGAAGGATAAATATAATAATCATTAGAGCAGATGGAGGAATGGATCTGGGAAGGAGTGGGGATGGGGAAGGAATGAGGTTCAGGATCAGGTGTGGGGAAGGACAGGAGATATGTCTATGAGAATGAATGGAAATGAATAATGTTTTTAGGTAAGCAGGCAGTGAGAATAGGTGAGCTAAGGTGTAAAAAATACTGTGTCTCACAGAAAGTGAGTAGAGACACAAAAGGAACATGCTAATATGAATAATTATGACATTAGTGAGTATGACATTAATTACACCAGTGTTCATAAGTATGTAAAAATTGAAAACCAAGTTACACAAAGTTAAAATGCATGAATAAGAAATACACATGATTATGCACTTAAACAGTAAATGGGTGAAAATGGCCATTAGATGATGTGTCCATGTGTGTCCGTGTATCAGTGTGTCTGTGTGTCCGTGTGTGTGTGTGTGTGTGTGTGTGTGTGTGTGTGTGTGTGTGTGTGTGTGTTTAGAGGGTCCCTTCTCCCTGAGGGGAATCATTGCTGTCTCTTCACTCTCAATACATTCCTATCTTTCATCTCTGGAGACTGATGACTGAGAGGTAGTCATAGCTGTAAAGAGACACAAATGACAACAAAACCTGGGAGATGGCATGGCTCAATGAGAGACGGGGTTTACTGCCATGCCTGACAACCCAAAAATCCCCTTAGGTGAAGTGGGAGGATGGATTTCCGTGAATAGTCCTCTGATCTTACTTTGTATGCAGCATCAGGGGCCTAGTAAATGCACATACAGAATTGTAAATATTTTTTAATTAATGAAACAGAATTGTCTGTTTTCACACCAGACTGGACAAATCTGCATTTTCTGTGGAATCGCAGACATTACTGCAAGCTGTGGAAAAGAAAAATAATAATCTGAGTATTTTACATTATCCCTGGGTTGAAGAGGAACGCAAGAAGAGGGGTGTTCGTCTGGTATGGAACAGCAAGAATTGATCTCATAACAAAGACTTATCATTTGTTATGTTTCTCCTATATACCCTGCCCCATTTTGCACATTATGGTACTGGTAGCTATTTCCAGGGCTGTTCTTCCACAGTGTCCCATGCCCACCTATCTTTATACCTCCCTTCACCACTTTGCAACATTTATATTACAAACACATTCAATAAACACTAAAATTGTTTGAAAACATGAATGTTTCCTCAATGAATGTGTTAAAGTGTTAGGGTTTTAAAACTGAAAGGACTCTGATCCTCTTAAAGTTCAGTTTGAGAGTGATATTTGTATCATGTGTTCACTAGTTGTCATTCTCGGAGTAGCTAACATCCACCTGAACATCTGTGGCTCATCCATGCCAATATTCTAAAAGACATGAATATCACTGTGCAGAAAGTGGGAAGTAGGAAGATAATGTCTAGAATTCCCAAAGGTTAAAACCAATATTTTGGGAAAAGGATCTCAAGATTTCCTTTCTAAGTTCTAGGGATCAGACCTAGTACTCACTCGGGGTTGGAATGATAACTGAGTAGGTAAAATTGTCCCTTGCTCTTCAGAAGACCAAAGTTCAAACCCCAGCAATACACTGTGTGCCTCTCAACTGCCTGTAACTTCAGGTCTAAGATATATGATATGCTTTCCTGGCCTCCACAGGCACCTATATGCATGCACACACAGATGTACATATACATACAAAGAATAAACATTTAAGACTTAATGGTTTACATGTTAACTGTTATTCACTATGACATTTGCCATAAGTTACAATAAATATGTCAGTCTTGCTTAAATAATATTTTAAAAATAAATAATCTAAGGCAGCACTTCTCAACTTGTGGTTCATGAAAGGAATTGCATATCAGATATCTTACATGTCAGATATTTACATTATGGTTCACAGCAGTAGCAATGAAATGATTTTATGGTTGGCAGTCACCACAACTTGAGCAACTGTATTAAAGTGTTGCAGCATTAGGAAAGTTAAAAACAAATAAAAAATATCTAGATTGTTTCTTCTTAAAAATATACATTTATGATTATATGTGTACCTGGGTATGAGTATGTATACCATATGTTTATAGAAGCTCTTGCAGATCAAGAGGATGAGTATCAGATCCCCTGGTTGCAGGTGATTATCAACTGTCATGTGGGTGCTAAAAAGTTGGACTTGACCTGTGTCCTTTGTAAGATCATTAAGTATTATTAATGTCTGACTCAGCTCTCCTGTCTTTATTTTTCAAAAACTAGGGAAAAACACTCTTACCAATTGAATTGAGCTTTCTTTTTTTCCTTAATTGGATTTTTTAATTTACATTTAAAATGTTATCCCAGTTTACCCTCCACAAACCTGCTGTCCCATCTCCCCTCCCTCTGCTTCTATAAGGGTGCTACCCCATCTACCTCCCCAGTCCCTCCTACAACTCTGCCCTGACACTCCACTACACTGGGGCATTGAACCTTGGCAGGACCAAGATCCTCTCCTCCCATTGATACCTGGCAATGCCATCCTCTGCTACATATGTGGTTGGAACCATAGGCCCATCCCTGTGTACTCTTGGGATGGTGGTTTAGTCCCTGTGATCCCTGGACTGTCTGATTGGTTGATTTTGTTGTTGTTCTTATGGGGTTGCAAGCCCCTTCATCTACTTCAGTCCTTTCTCTAACTCCTCCAATTAGAGACCCTGTTCCCAGTTCAATGGTTGGCTGCGAGCATCCACCTCTGTATTTGTCAGGCTCTGGCAGAGCCTCTCAGGAGAAGTCAGCAAGCACTTCTTGTCATGTAAAATATTGTCTGGGATTGGTGGCTGTATATGGAATACATCCCTTGTGGAGCAGTTTCTGGATGACCTTCCCTTCAGTCTCTGCTCCACATTTTTTTAACATATTTCCTACCTGTGAGAATTTTTGTTTTGCCTTCTAAAAAGGACTGAAGCATCCACAATTTGATCTTCCTTCCTGAGCTTCATGTGGTCTGTGAATTTTACCTTGAGTATTGATAGCTTTCAGTATAATATCCACTTATCAGTGAATGCATACCATGTATGTTCTTTTGTGATTGGGTTACCTCACTCAGGATATTTTCTAGTTCCATCTATTTGCCTAAGAATTTCATGAAGTCGTTGTTTTAATAGCTGAGTAGTACTCCATTGTGAAAATGTACCACATTTTCTGTTTTCAATCCTCTGTGGAGGGACATTTAGATTGATTCCAGCTACTAGCAATTATAAATAAGGCTGTTATGAACATAGTGGAGCATATGTCCTTGTTATATGTTGGAACATCTTTTGGGTATATGTCCTGGAGTGGTCTAGCTGGATTCTCAGGAAGTACTATGTCCAATTTTCTGAGGATCCACCAGACTGATTTCAAGAGAGGTTATAACAACTTGCAATTCCACCAACAATGGAGGAGTGTTCCTCTTTCTCCACATTCTCACCAGCATCTCCTGTCACCTGAGTTTATGATCTTAGGCATTCTGACTGGTGTGAGACGGAATATCAGGGTCCTTTTCATTTGCATTTACCTGTTGACTAAGGATGTTTAACATGTCTTTAGGTGCTTCTAAGCCATTCGAAATACCTCATTTCAGAGTTCTTTGTTTAGCTCTGTACTCCATTTTAATAGGGTTATTTAATTCTCTGGAGTAACTTCTTGAACTCTTTGTATATATTGGATATTATCCCTCTATCTGACATAGTATTGGTAAAGATCTTTTGCAAATCTCTTGATTGCTATTTTGTCCTAATGACAGTATCCTTTGTCCTACAAAAGCTTTGTAATTTTGTGAAGTTCATTTGTTGACTCTTGATCTTAGAGCATTAGCCATTGGTGTTCTGTTCACAAAATTTCCCCCAGTGTCCACGTGTTTGAGGCTCTTCCCCACATTTTCTTCTATTAGTTTCAGTGTATCTGGTTTTATGTGGAGGTCCTTTATCCACTTGATCTTGACATTTGCACAGGGTGATTGCATTCTTCTACATGCTGACTACCAGTTGAACCAGCACCATTTGTTGGAAATACTGTCTCTTTTCCACTGGATGGTTTTAGCTCCTTTGTCAAAAATCAAGTGACTATTAGGTGTGTGGGTTCATTTCTAGGTCTTCAATTCTATTCCATTGATCTACCTGCCTGTCTCTGTACCAATACCATACAGGTTTTATCACTATTGCTCTGTAATACAGCTTGAGGTTAGGGATGGTGATTTCCCCCAGTTTTCCCTATCCTGTATTTTTACATCCATGTTATCCCATGACAGATGATTGTTTTGATGTGTTCTTGGATTTGTTTTGCAAGAATCTTATTGAGTAGTTTAGCATCCATATTCATAAGGGAAATTGCTCTGAAGTTCTCTTTGTTGAGTCTCTGTGTGGTTTTGGTTTAATTGTAATAGTGGTTTCACAGAATGAATTGGGTAGTATTCCTTCTGTTTCTATTTTGTGGAATACTTTGGAAAGTATTGATATTAGGTCTTCTTTAAAGGTCTGATCGAATTCAGCACTAAACCCAACTAGTACTGAGCTTTTTTTGGCTGGGAGACTGCTTCTATTTCTTTAGGAATTATGGGACTTAATGGTTTATCTGATCTTGATTTAACTTTAGTGCCTGATATCTGATTAGAAAATTGCCCAGTTGATCCAGATTTTCCAGTTTTGTTGTATATATGCTTATGTAGTAGGATCTGATGATTTTTTGGATTTCCTCAGTTTCTGTTGTTATGTCCCCATTTTCATTTCTGATTTTGTTACTTTAGATACTGTCTATATGCCCTCCAGTTAGGCTGGCAAAGTGTTTATCTATGTTGTTGTTTTCCTCAAAAGAACCAACTCCTAGTTTTGTTGATTGTTTAGTTCTTTTTGTTTCTACTTGGTTGATTTCAGCCCTGAGTTTGATTATTTACTGCCATCTACGCCTCTTGTGTGTATTTCCTTTTTTGTTCTAGAGCTTTCAGGTGTGCTGTCAAGTACGCTTTCTCCAGTTTCTTTTAGGAGGCACTCAGTTATGTGTTTTCCTCTTAGCACTGCTTTCATTGGATCCTATAAGTTTGGGTATGTTGTGCCTTCATTACCATTAAATTCTTAAAAGTCTTTCTTTATTTCTTCCTTGATCAAGTTATCATTGAGTAGAGCATTGTTCAGCTTCCATGATTATGTAGGCTTTCTTTTGTATTTGTTGTTATTGAAGACCAGTCTTAGTCCATGGTGATCTTAAAGGATGCATGGGATTATTTCTAAAATCTTATATCTGTTAAGACCTTTTTGTAACTAATTATATGGTCAATTTTGGAGAAGGTACCATGAAGTGCTGAGAAGAAGGTATATTCTTTTGTTTTAGGATGAAATGTTCTATAGATAATCTGTTAAATCTATTTGGTTCATTACTTCTGTTAATGTCACTGTGTCTCTGTTTAGTTTCTGCTGGTGTTGTACTATAATAGACATTAAGTCATTTAAGAGACCTTATTAAAAGTAGATTTTTTTAATCTAGGCTTATGTACACTAAATCTCATAGAAGAGCTAGTGGGAAATACCCTTGATCTCATCAGTACAGGAAAAAATTTCCTAAAGAGAACACCAATGACTCAGGCTCTAATATCAAAAGTGGATAAATGGAACTTCATGAAATGGCAGCCTACAGATTGGGAAAAGATATTTATCAGGCATACATCTAACAGTGGGCTAATATCCAATATACACAAAGAACTCAAGGAGTTAGATAACAACTACCAAAGTCACTCAATTAAAATATGGGGCATACAGAGTAACTGGGTCCCACAAGATCAGGGACAAAAGAACCCCTGCCCAGTCAGCAGCATGGGTCTCTTCTTGTCTGAACTTGTGCCCTGAGTAGAGCTTGGGTGCTGGTCCCTCACCCATTCCCACAACACCCAGAGGAACCCCTCACTCAGGGGCTCTAGTACATCCAAGATCACAGAATGTTGAATGTCGATTTTATTGAATATTAGAATGACAACTCCAGCTTGTTTCTTGGGACCGTTTGCTTGGACAATTTTTTCTCATCATTTTACTTTGAGGTAATGTCTGTCTTTGACTCTGAGTTGTATTTCCAGATGCATCAAAATGCTGGCTCCTCTTTATCCTGTTAGCCTATGTTTTCAGTGGAATTCAGTCCATTGATACTAAAACTATTGGAAAGATCAGGAATTCAAAGCCCTTACCTAAAAGTAGTAAAAGCAATATATAGCAAACCAGTAGCCAAAATCAAACTAAATGGAGAGAAACTTGAAACAATCCCACTAAAATCAGAGACTAGACAAGGCTGCCCACTCTCTCCCTACTTATTTAACATAGTACTCAAAGTCCTAGCTAGAGCAACCAGTCAATAAAAGGATGTTAAAGGGATACAAATTGTAAAGGAAGAAGTCAAAACATCACTATTTTCAGATGATATGATAGTATGCTTATGTGACCACAAAAATTCCACCAGAGAACACCTAAACCTAATAAACAACTTCAGCAAAGTGACTCAAGCAAATCAGTAGCCTTCCTCTACTCAAAGGATAAACAGGTTGATAAGGAAATTAGGGAAACAAAACCCTTCACAATAGTAACAATATAAAATACCTCAGTGTGACTCTAACCAAGCAAGTGAAAAATCTATATGACAAGAACTTCAAGTCGCTGAAGAAAGAAATTGAAGATCTCAGAAGATGGAAAGATCCCCCATGGTTATGGATTGGCAGGATTAATATAGTAAAAATCACTGTTTTGCCAAAAGCAATATATAGATTCGATGCAATAACCATCAAAACTCCAACTCAATTTTTCATAGAGTTGGAAAGAGCAATTTGCAAATTCATTTGGAAGAACAAAAAACCCAGAATAGTGAAAACTATCCTCAACAATAAAATAACTTCTGGAGAAATCACCATCCCTGACCTCAAGCTGGAAATCAGTCTTGAGGTTCCTCAGAAAATTGGCCATAGTACTACCTGAGGACCCAGCTATACTACTCCTGGGCAAATACCCAAAAAATGCTCCAACATATAACAAGAACACATGCTTCACTATTTTCATAGCAGCCTTATTTATAATATCCAGAACCTGAAAAGAACCCAGATGTCCGTCAATGTAGGAACTCAGCTATCAAAAACAATGACTTCATGAAATTCATAGACAAATGAATGGAATTAGAAAATATCCTGAGTGAGGTAACCCAATCACTAAACACAAATGGTGTGCACTCACTGATAAGTGGATATTAACCCAAAAGGTCAGATTACCCAAGATACAGTCCACAGACCACATAATGCTCAAGAATGACCACAGTGCAGATGCTTCAGTCCTTCCTAGAAGGGGGAACAAAAATATACATAGAAGGAGATATGAGACAAAATTTGAAGCAGAGGCTGAAGAAATGGCCATGCAGAGCCCACCCCAACTGGGTATCCAGCCCATATACATAACAGCCACCAAACCCAGATAATATTGCTGATGCCAAGAAGTACATGCTGGTGGGAACCTGATATAGCTGTCTCCTGAGAGGTACTGCCAGAGCATGACAAATACAGAGGCAAATGCTTGCAGCCAACCATTGAACTGAGAACTGGATCCCCGTTGTAAGAGTTAGAGTAAGGATTGAAAGAGCTGAAAGGGTTTGCAGTCCTATATGTACAACAATACCAACCAACCAGAGATCCCAGGGACTAAACAACCATCCAGAGTACACATGGATAGACCCATGGCTCCAGCTTCATATGTAGCAGAGGATGACCTTGTTGGGCACCAATGGGAGAAGAAGCCCTTGGTCCTTCCAAGGCTGGACCCTCCAGTGTAGGAGAATTTCAGGGTGGGGAGCTGGAAAGGGGTGGGTGGTTAGCTGGGGGAAAGGGGATAACATTTGAAATGTAAATAAAAAATATCCAATAAAAATTACCTTAAAGATGCTAATTCATGGGATAATCAAAAGAAAACCAGGGTTGGATGGTTGAATTGATATATAAAAGCCTGGGCTTTGAACTGTAAGAGTTTAACTGTCTGGTTATCTTCAGAAAGTTGTGTCAGCAGAATACAAGATTGTCAGTTTGTGCCCCGCAATTGACTTCAAGTCCTTCTTTTTGTTGCTCCCAACACCACTTCCTCAGAACCAATGCCAGAGTGTCATCAGCATGGACCAGCAAGATGAAGTCCAACAAAGAGCAGTAAGGTGAACCAATCCCAAAGCAACATCCACTATCTTTTGGGTTATAGTTGTATTATTTTCAAACTCCATGTGTTCTCTCATGCATCTGCTCCTGCAAATACCACATGCCCTTTCATCAGACAGCTTCTAGAAAAACATCATGTGTTCTCAGCAAAGCATGCTCCCAGGTGTCTGCTTCAGCAAAACATCTTCCCAAAGACAGTGTCCAGAAAAACATCCCATGACACAACAGGGTCTCTAACAAAACAAGAAATTTCCACTTCAATAGCCTTTTATACAATTTTAGGTTTCATTGACACCATCACAAACCCTAACTTTTATACGTGTCCACACCCCCATCACTCTTTATACCTAGTATTCTCCCATTATTTATAATATGTATTTTACTTATTACTCTCCCTCCATTATATTTTTCACACCATCTGTCATTACTCCTTTCTTCCTTGACCTATGTGGATGCTACAAGTTAAGCACAGAAATAGAAAAATTCAAAGCTAGAATTTGTATATTATAGGGAAGATAGAATGTCTATTTGGCTTAATTTGTCCTATATAATATTTTCTAGTCTATCAGTTTTACAAGCATTCAATTTTTGTTAGTATTTACAAAATTCAAATGTGATATATATTTACATAATATATATATATGTATATATATTCACATTTCCATCCATCCACCCATCTGTAATTGACATCAGCACTGATTCGATTTCCTAGATAGTGTCACACAAAAATGTAAATGTCCATGATATAGAGTCCTTTAGGCATACTCTCAGCCATGTAGTACTTTCATTTTTAACTTTTAAAAACCTACAAACTGATTTTCATAGTGGGTATACTGGTTTACCCATCTTCTTACACTGAATAGATGTTCCTATTTTCCCAAAACCCTAACTTGTGTGGTGGGTTTTAACTAAGTGGTTGACTACTCAAATAACTTTCATGCTACTGTTGCATGAGTGGCCATATCTTGCCAGGCCAGGCATTATTGTAGCTTATAGTGATACAAGCTGGGTAAGAGTATGGAAAGTTTTTTCTCTCCCTAAGAAGAATCTTCTGGCATTGTCAAATTTAGCCAAAAGTGAAGAAGGTTCCAGATAAGTACTTGATTTCTCAGTCCCATAACTCAGGAAACAAGTTCTTACTTTAAAGTTTTGGAGGGTAATGAAGAACAAGGACAATAATAGCGCATCACATTTGGTTAGTTTTATGAGATCCCCTTGATCAACATCACAAAAGGAGATAACTCATACCTGTCACTAGCCTATAGTGTGTGGATGAGCCATTGGTCTCCATCCCATGGTGAAGTAACAATTTAAATTCTTTTTTACACAATTATATGCATATATACATATGTAAAAGGATTATTTTATATGTGTATGTGTATGCCTGAGGGTATTTATATGCCAGCGGAAGAAAGAGGGGATTATATCTCCTGGAATTGTGCTTCATATGGAGGTGCTGAGAAATGAATTTGGGCTTTCTACAGGATGGTCAAGTGCTCTTAAAGAGAAAGCCATGGTTCTCTCTCTCTCTTTCTCTCTCTCTCTCTCTCTCTCTCTCTCAGCAGTAGCAGGTTTCCATATGGCATTTTCGAAGTTCTTTAGCATTATTTCTTCTCATAATTCCTTCTCTGATTCTCTACTGTGCCCTCTTATCTTCCACAGCATTTCTTCACTAATGGTATATTATTCCCCTTTACTCCAGGATACCATCCATCCCATCTCCATTTCCTTGAAATCTCTTTACTCCACACTCACTTTCTAGTTTCTTGTTCTTCCAGCACACCAATCTGTCTAAGAGCACTGTACTTTGTCAGGCTTCCTGCTGTGTTCAAAACTTTCACTATGAGTTGTAGAACTCTACATTCCTGTGGGCCTTTCCAAGAGTCAAGATATAGTCCCCATACTTGGTCCACAGCTTCTCCCAAAGCCCTTGTAAATGTAGAACTCCCAAAGTTCCTATAGGACTCACCACATTTCAGGACTGTTTCTCACCCTGGTGCTACAGAGATATGGATCAACCTGAATACCAATGAGCCTAAGTCAGATCAAATCTTGTCCCCATCTTGATTCCCTAGTTATTACTAAAGCCAACTCATGGTTTAGATAGCTATTCTCACTAGGAAGATATGGAAGAGCAAAGTAGCTTTAATTGCCATTTCCACATTAGCAAATTATACCAAACACTTTTAAAATGATTATTAGCAAGACGTAAGTCTCTAAAGCTTTATGTGTATTATTAAGATATTTATTTGGTACATCTCTGGTTGTTTTTTGTATGTTTGTTTTATAGAGTTTTTCAGCTTCTCTCTTAGAACTATCTTCATTGTATCCCAAAGGGATTTGTATTTTGAATTTTTTTTCACTCAGTTCTTGGAACTCTCAAATTTAATTCCCACTTACTTTAATGATTACTTTATCTTTCAGTAATGTATTATCTAATAGCCATGAATTTGTGTATTTTCATAATGGGTGGGAAGTTCAGACAAATCTTTGACTGCTCTATCTCATTTTGCAATTCATAATACTAACTAATAAACACTAGAAAGGTTGAGAAGCATTGAAGCACAGAAACAATGGGATTTCTTCTGTTTTTTCTCCATATACTATGGAGGAGAGCCAAGTGAGCACATGTGGTCAAGGATGCAGCCACAAAAAGGCAGAAGACATTAAAGTTAACAAGAATAGCAATGTCCACCCGTCTGTGTGTGAATAAGGACAAACACTATAAATAGCAGTAACCAAAGCAAAGTTTCCTTTTCTATCATCTTACATAAGTTTCTCTAAAAGATCTTGTAAAACAACTTCTTGGTGGATGGTGAGATAGCCCATCTACTAAGATCATGTATTAATCTTCTAGAGGACCTGAGTTTGGTTTCTAGCACCAGTGTCAGCTCACAACTGTCTGTGATGCTAGCTCCAAGTGATTCAACTCACTATTCTGGCCTTCTTATGCATTGAGTTCATGTACAAAGATCCATAGTCAGGAACTCACAAGTACATTCAAAAATAAAAAAATCTTAAGACAAAGAAAACAGACTTATGAACTAGGTTCTTTATCACATCCATTTTACCTGTGAACAGTGGGGTTTGGTTGTAAGCTTTTGAGACTGGAAAGGATCATGAAGGCAGGAAACTTTAGAACCTGATTAGTATGGCAGCACCTATATCCTCCGACAGTTTTTATAAGCACTCAGTGTTAATATGCTTTTATCCCTATCTCCCAGGACACAAAATAAAGTGTGCAAAAGATGTGTCAGTTATTTTGCAAACATTTGAAGCCAGAAAAGAAATTTAATTCATCCACAGTGAAAAACTGTTCATTTTCCCTCATGAAGGACAGCAGAATATTTGACCAATTTAGAGAGGGAGGGCAGAAAGGGAGGGAGAGGGAGAGGGAGAATGTGAGTGGCACAACTGCCAGTATACATCTGCTGAGAAAAGGTGAGTATATCATTGCTGAGTAAAACTGAAGCATGTCGAGTTCATACATATGCATCATTTAGAGCTGGGTGGTTGCTGTGCATAACTATTTATTACCAGCACTAGGGAGGCAGAGGCAGGTGGCTCTTGAGTCAGCCAGCCTGCCCTACAGTTAGTTCAATGACAACTAGAAGTACACCATGTATCCTGACTCAAAAAATGAAGGAAGATGAATGTGCTTTGAGGACTGCATTACCTCACTAGGATGATGCTCTCAAGTTCCATCCATTTGCCTGCAAAATTCATGATATCTTTGTTTTTAATAGCTGAATAGTATTCCATTGTGTAGATGTACCACATTTTCTTTATTCATTCTTCTAGGTTGTTTCCAGTTTCTGGCTATTATGAATAAAGCTGATATAAACCTAGTTGACCAAGTTTCTTTATGGGATGTTGGAGCACTTTTTGGGTACATGTCCAAGAATTTTATAACTAGGTCTTGAGGTACAACTATTCCCAGTTTTTCAAGAAACTGAAAATTGATTTCCAAAGTGGTTGTACACATTTGCACTTCCATCAGAAATGCAGGTATGTACTCACTTATCAGTGGATATTAGTCATAAAATACAGGATACTCCTGTGACATTCCACAGACACAAAGAAGTTAAGCAAGAAGGAAGGCAAAAACTAGGATGCTTGAATCTCACTTAGAAGATGGAATAAAATAGTCATAAGAGGCAAATGAGAGAAGGGAACTGGGCAAAAGAGGGCATGAGGGATTCAGAATCTGGTGTGGAGAAGGACAGGACATATGTCTAGATGACCATGAAAATTAATGGAAATTTGCAACTGTCAGGAGTTAGGAGGTAGACTGCATCTCTAGGACAAGACAGACACACACAAACAGTGGAGAGAGTTTGGGGACTCTTATGGAAGAATAGCAGGAAGGATTGCTGACTCCAAAAGGGAGAGTAACTCAACAGAAATACCAAAAGAATCAACTAACCTGTACCCATGGGGCTCTTAGATGTTCAAAAGAATATACAGAGGCCATTCTTAGATCTCCCTGCACATATGTAGCAATGTGAAGTTTGGTCTTCATGTGGGTCCTGAACAACTTACATGAGTGGTATCTCAAAATCCCAAAAGCTGTTGCCTGTACTTGGAATATGTTCTTCACTCATTCCTTGTCCTTCCATATTGTCCATTTCCTTTGCTCATTCAAAAGAAATTTTGGATAAATGATACTTAGAGTTTTAATCTTTAAGAGTTAAAGGATTAAAAGAGACACTCTGTCCTTTTAACATCATCACTAGTATTTACTGTATATCTCATGCTACCAATAACTTATCTAACTATCCTGAAACAGACAGTTCTTTCTCAGCATGCAGCAACCTGATTGTTATTCATGGGTTTTGCACTGTGTCAGTCAAACCAACACCAAATAGATTCACACTGTAGCTCTATTTGTTTCATATGATCAATCGGCAAATTATCAAAGATTAAGAATAGACTCCTGTAACTGGGTACCATGGTGTTTAGTCTTGCTGGCATGATTACAACTGGAATGTGAGCATCACAGAGATTATTGTGTAGCAGTTTATCTGTATACACAGTGATGATTATTGTAGTGATAATTTTCATTTCTTTATAAACAAAGTCATGTTATGTGAATATATTTTTGTTTTAATCCAAGATGTGGGGTATGGAGCTGCTTCAGATTGTTCACAACCACCAGCTATGTGCGTCTCATGCTTTAAGAGGGGTATGATTTTTTTCCAGAAGAAGATAGTTTTAGTTTGGAATTCTGTGGACTCTTGAGAAGGTATAAATGTGAGATCCACAAGAGGGCCTTTGGTGGCTACTGCTCTGCTTGCTGCTTCCAGTCCCTCTTGCTGCTGCTCCTACTACATATTTTGCTATTGCCGGATTGCTGTTTGGCTGTTTTGTTGAACTTCTAGTTGGAGATATCCTGATGATAAAGACTGGCCCAAGGAACTGAATGACACCATTCAGCAGAAAGTAGTCTTAAGAGATCTACACTCCTTTTCCTCTCTAACTTTTTTTTACTACCAGTATTAGATGGTTGGGAGGGATTGGGATTGAATAAGTGTTAGAAAGGTGGTGTATAATAGAATTCACTAAAGTACCCCTAAGATATTATTAGAGGTAAGGGGATATACAGATTAACAGACAGAGATCAGTGATACAGGGTGCCCTGAACTGATTAAACCAAACTTAGAAACTATATTTTGTTACTTTTCTGTGTGTGGGCATGTTCAAGCACAGATTTGAGGATGCCAGAATACTACTACTTGTAGGAGGTGTTTTTCTCTCCACAATGTAGGCCCTGGGGCTTAAACTCGGGTAATCTGTTCTAAATGGTGAGTGCTTTACATGCCAAGCTGTCTTGTTGTCTCTTATTATGGCCAGTGTTTTGATCAAGACATGGTGCTATAGTTTTTTTCAGTATTAGTGTTGGTGCAAGACAGTGAAAAGGTACATGAGGACTGAGTATTAATTTTGTAACTTAGTGTGAATATATTCCTCAATATAGAATTTACAAACTGCTGTATTTGATTGTTTCAAGCTCTTTCACTATAGCTGTTATTAGTAATTTTTTCCATCAAATTTGGAGTGAAGTGCCAAGTGGGTTGGAAATTTTTCTCAATTTGGGGCTGGAGAGATGGCTCAGCATTTAGCGCCCTGGCCACTTTTGCAGTTTCTTTATTCCTAGAAACTATATTTGTAGGATTATCTCTGTTTGTAACTCCAGCTCTAGGGGTATGACACCTATTCTTTTTAAGGAAAGGGAATCCCCAAAGTATATACACATCCAATACACATACACAAAATAAATGCTAAAGTATTTCTTTGTTCACACAAAGTACCACAAGTCAGATTTCGAGTTTCATCACACTGACAGCTATAACCACTCCAGATAATTATCTTGTGGTACCACAAGTCAGATTTCGAGTTTCATCACACTGACAGCTATAACCACTCCAGATAATTATCTTGTGGTTTCTGCTGCTTTGGTCATTTTCAGGCAACTGTAAAGTTAGATGCTCAATTTTAATCTGAGAAAATAATTTTGTGACTAAGGAAGGCCTCCTCCTTGTTCTGATACCTCTCTTCTCCTGTCTGAGTGGTGAGTGTTTCTGACAATTGGAAAAACAACTTCACCATGGTCCAGAGATTTCAGGAGAAGATGTCCAGTTTGGATCCTGGTATCCTCCCTGGACCTGAAACATTAAACCTCTTAAGGCTCCTGTGCATGAGCTACTTTTACTTCTTTTCCCCTTTACTCTTAGTAAAATGAGCAGTAGTTGGGTTATCATCCTGCCTTGTTCCTATCATATATATATATATATATATATATATATATATATATATATGGAATAAAGTATTTAGCGGTATTAATAAAAGTGTCTTCTGTGTTTGAAATTTTAGTGACTCTGACTTTCAACAGTTGAAGAACACAGAACAAGGATCCTTAGGATCTCTGAAGATCAACAATAAGGGAGAAATTGTGGGGAAGCTTAAGACCAAAACTTCACCAACATACCTCATGAAGACATGAGAATCTATAAAGTAGGTGTGAAAGAAGATGCAGATAAAATTTGTCAGATAACAGCTAACAAATGTGACCAATAGCATCAGTATAGTATGGGTTGCTCTGGTCTCAGCTTGACCTCTGGATTCATGATGGAAAGTGAGGATGTGCTGCACTTGCTGGTGATGTCTATGGAGGAGAAGCACCATGGAGAAACTGGTCCAGACAATGATGCTCATAAATGTGGCATCATGGATAAACCGCAAGGAAACAATGCCTACACTGAATCCAGAAATGGAACAGAAAAATTTGCTTTTAGATTCAGTGTTATTGTCTGTTATCTGTGGACCACTGACATTGATTGGAATGTAGATGTTATTTAGAATACTGAAAAACCAACAACCATAACAAGAGTAATTTGCTAAATCTGGGACACTTCCTCTGAGTATAACTTTACCTCTATGAACAGGAACAAGACAAACTGATAGATACTCAAGACACAGGTGGAACACAAGTTTGTGCTTCTTGCCACCAGGCGAGTGAAGAATTCTATTTTACATCTGAGGTCAGTTGGAGGATTTCTTGGAGCAAAAGGAATCATGTTGTTGGAAAATGCAGTAAGGAAGAGAACCAAGGCATTGCTCACAGCCATGTGGCTTAAAATCACCTGTATGGGCCTCTGTGGAGAACCAGTGAATGTTGGAGAGAAATTATGGGCAAAAAGAAAGACATTGGCCACAGTCCCAACACCAAACTGGCAAAGCAAGAGGATCTGAAGAGCCATTTCCTCATTGGTTTTCAAGGATTTATCATGAACAGACATGGAAAAGGCTTCTTTCCTCCACCCTGAAGTGAACACTGCTGTCCTCAGGATTCTGTTCTATTGCCCATGCCTACCAATTGATTTGGAACAATTTCTTCTCTTGATAATTTCTTCTCTATATTCTATCACAATACAGGAAATTTGCTTGGAGAACAATGTATGGACAGTAAATCAGAATAAAATTTGATACCTTTTGAATTACTCCTGCCTCAAGA
This sequence comes from Rattus rattus, assembly GCF_011064425.1. Lineage (NCBI taxonomy): Eukaryota > Metazoa > Chordata > Mammalia > Rodentia > Muridae > Rattus > Rattus rattus. The sequence continues at coordinate 180,307,125 of NC_046155.1, forward strand.
TGAATTTTGTATCACAACTACATCTTTATGGATCACTTAGGTCAAGAACACATTAACACACGTTTTACCATACCATAGACTTTGCAAATGAATACAGGCAGGAAAGTGACTAGTGTGAGTATGTGATTCCATCATCAGAATTCAATAAAATTAGGAGGGGGGAAGGCTGCAAATGGCAAGTAGTTTAATCAATAAATTCACTTAAACAACAAAACCTACAAATGCACCATAAAAAGAATTAGTACAATTTCCTCATGTTATAGTAGCATGTTAAAAATAATGTGTATGTTAATAACATATAATAATCAATAAGGTTGTGTATCTGAATTACATTGTAGAAAATTAAATTGGTTTTCAGGAATTTTTATACTTCTCCTCCACAGAGCAAACTACCAAATATTTCTGGTGAAGCCACCTGTGCTCTAATCACACAGATGAACATAGGTTTAAAGATGTCTCCTCCATGTGGAATAAAACACTTGATAAGGAGTTTCATTTACTTTTAGTTTTCCTGATTTTAATTTTTGTTAAATTTTTGTTAAATTTTGTCTTACCTGCATCATCTCCAGCTTCCCTGCAAAATTGTTAACACACTCACTATTACACATTTTGCAAGCTGATGCTTAGTCTGCATTTTACTTGTTTATATGTTTTCTAAAGGAACACAAGGGCCTCCATCCACCAGACAAAATTCAACATCCCACATACAGATGTTACACTGAATGTTAATCCAGAAAAAAAGACATTCCTTTGAAATGAAAGCAAAATATTAACCTATTTGAGTTAAACTGCAGTCTTCAAAAAAGAAATAATGGTTCATGTTGGCTTCAGAAGACAATTTTCACTGAAAGGGGGAAAAGAGAATTTTAAGCAGAAGTCTATGGTTGGAAGAATCCCACCTTCTGAGCCACAGTCAGGGTGAGGATGCTCTTCCGAAGGTTAGCTCCAGAGCACAGTTCCTGTAGAAGCATATCTCATAGGGCCTGTTACATTGAAGAAGTTCTCTGTGTCATTCTTTGCCTGAGAAAGAATGCAAAAATATCTGGAATGGTCTCTTATTCTCCATGCAGTGCTGTGAAGGTAATTCAACAGAGTTCAGGTTTGCAGTCTCATAAAATAATAGGGTCCCTGGACATGGCATCTTTCAAAGATTTATTATTGTGTCATCTGTGACATCAGTGCATTTGTCTGCATGGTGCTGTTGGGATATCTCTGAGGAAGGAAAAACCATTTATGCCCAGAGCAAATCTCCATTTTTACTTTCTGATGCTTAATAATGATGTCTAGGAGTTTGTTATATTTTAATGAGTACCTGAGCAGAAGTTAGGGAAGGGTTTTCATGTTTCCTTTGGGAGAATCTAAGTTCTGAATTGATCTTGTAGTCAGATGTGAATTGGGGCACCCAGGGTAGAACAAGGGATTCATTATATGCATTTCTATGGAGTACTTTCCTCCTACTATTTCACTCTTGCAATATTATGCTGACACCAAGTCCTTCCAGAAAACCAGCAACATGCCCTTCAGATTTTCTAATTGCCCAGGAAGTTGCTTCATTCCAAAGTTTCCCATGTTTGTCCCAGGACACATATGTCTGAAAAATTTCTTAACTGAAACTGGTCTTTCCTGCCTAAATCCTGAGGGTCATTCCAATATCTACTTGTTTTCAGGTAGATTGTGACATGCTTTCTGATAAACTCATGAATCCTTCTGAGAACCTAGAATTCTTTGTTAATATCTGAGAATCTGCTGTGTAAAGAAAGAACCTGAATATACAATAATCAAAGACAAGATTGAGCAATCATTAAGAAATAAAAAGATCCAACCACACTCATTTCTGCTCTGGTATAATAGAAAACTAGGGACTTAGTTTTTATTTTCTTATAAAACTATATGTTCTAAACATTTATTGATATTCAAACCTGCAGCAAGATTGTCTTAGACACAGTCAAATAACATGTACTTGGATGTGTGAGAAACAAGCTATTATTGTACAATATTTTTTTATATGTGCAAAAGATGTGTCAGCTTCTTGGTAAACATTTGAAGCACGAAAAGAATCTGAATTGGATTCATCCAGAGTGAAAAACAGTTCCTTTTCAGTCATGTATTTGTGGAATAAAGTATTTAATGGTATTAGTACAGCTGTCTTCTCTGGCATTTTTTGCAACTCTAGCTTCCAACGGTTGAAGAGCACAGAGCAAGGATCCTTAGAATCTCTGAAGATCAACAGTAAAGGAGAAATAGTGGGGAAGCCTAAGACTAAAACTTCACTGCAGTGCCTCAGAAAGAGATGAGAATCTATAAAAAAAATATGTGAAAAATGATACAAATAAAATTTAGAAGATAAAAGCAAACAAATGTGACCACCAGCATCAGGTTAGTATGGATTTCTCTGGTCTCAGCTTGGCCTCTGGGTTCTTGATGGGAAGTAAGGATGTGCTGCATTCGCTGGAGATGTCTGTGGAGAAGTACCATGGAGACACTGGTCCAGACCATGATGCTGATGAATGCAGAGTCATGGGCAAACCTCAAGAAGAAAATGCCTATCCTGAATCCAGAGGTGGAATGAAACAACTTGCTTTTAGAGTCGGTATTAATGTCTGTTATCTGTGGACCAACGACTTTAATTGGAATGTAGATGTTACTTAAGACACTGAAGAGCCAACAACTGTAACAAGAATAACTCACCAAATCTGGGACACTTCCTCTGAGTAAAACTTTACCTCTATGAACAGGAACAAGAGTGACAAACTGATAGATACACAGGACACAGGTGGAACACAAATTTGTGCTTCTTGCCACCAGGAGAGTGAAGAATTCTAATTTACACTTGAGGTCAGTTGGAGGATTCTTGGAGCAAAAGCCATCATGTTGTTTGGAATAATAGTGCTGAAGAGAATCAAGGCTTTTTTAGGCATCTAATGAGATGATCATGTGATATTTTTCTTTTGTTTGTTGATCTGGTGAATTACAGGGATGGATTTTTATGCACTGAAGCAACCTTGAATCCCTAGGATGGAAACAACTTGATCATGGTTGATGATTTCTTTGATGGCTTCTGTGATTTGGTGTCTAAGTATTTTGTTGAGTACTTTAGCATCTGTGTTCATAAGAGAAATTGATGTGAAACTCTCTTTGTTGAATCTGTGTGTGGTTTATGAATCAAGGTGACAGACCCCTCATAGAATGAATTTGGCACTGTTCCTTCTCCTTTTGTATGCAATAGTCTTGGAAGCATTGGTATCAGCTGTTCTTTGACAACCTGGTAGAAATCTGTGCAAAAACCATCTTGCCCTGAGATTTTGTTTCATTTGGGTGACTTTTAAGCCCTGCTTCTATTTCCCTAGGGTTTATATGACTGTTTACTTTACATGATCTTGACTTATCATTAGTAAGTGGCATGTGTTTAGAAAACCATCCATTTTATTTAGATTTTCCTGTGTTGTGGAGCATAGGCTTTTGAAGCAAGGTCTAATGATTCTCAGAATTTCCTCAGTGTCCATTTCTTTTCCTCATGTTTGATTTATGATTTTGTTGATTTCTGTATTCTCTACCATGGCTGAGAATTTGCTTATCTTGTCTGTTTTCTGAAAGAACCTGTTTTTCTTGATTCTTTGTATTATACTCTTTGTTTCTAATTGATTGATTAGAAACAGCCCTGAGTTTGATTGTATCCTGCCAATTACTCCTCTTCGGTGACTTGCCTTCTTTTTGTACAAGTCCTTCCACATATACTTTTAAATTGTTAGTATGAAGACTATTTAATTTCTTCATAAAGGAATGTAGTGCTATAAACTTTTCTCTTAGCACTGCTTAAATGTTTCACATAAATTTGAGGATGTTGTGAGCTCATTTTTATTGATTTCTAAAACATCTTCAATTTCCTCTAGCCTGACCCAGTGACCATTGATTACACAATTTTTCAGTTTACATGAGTATGTATATTTTCTTTTGTTTCTGTTGTTCAAGCCAATCTTCAAACAAAGGAAATCTGATAAGATAAAAGGAGTTATTTCTTGTATCTGTTCCGGCTTGCTTTGTAACAAAGCAAGTGGTCAATTTTAGAGACAGTTCCATGAAGTGCTTAAAAGAAGGTATATTCTTTTGTGTTTCCTTGAGACGTTCTATAGAAGTGTTAGGAGTACGTGATTCATAACCTCTGTTGGATTCATTATTTCTGTTTAGTTTCTATTTGGATAATTTGTTTTTGAGATTGGGGTGTTGAAATCTTCCACAATTAATGTTTAGGGCTTGATGTATTATTTAATCTTTAGTAATTATTCACTTAGAAATGTGGTTACACATGCTTTTGGAAGATAGATGTCTAGAATTTAAATCTTATCTTGTTGAATTTTTTCTTGTGGTGTATGAGGTATCTTTCTCCATTTCTTTTGATTACTTATGATTGAAAATCAATTTTATTACATATTAGTATGTTATCTACACCTTTTTGGTTGCTTTGCTTGGAAAAACCTCTTTAATTTCTTTATTCTGAGATGAAGTCTATCTTTGTTGCTGAGGATCTAAAGAAGATTCCTATTGGTATGGAATGTCTACTTTGAGGACTTAGCTGAAATTGAGTCCTCACCCAGGATCATCTCAGCAGCTACAATTTCAGTCCCTCATATCCAGCAAATACTCTCCCTGTCCCGCCCTCTGGCACCACTAAGTATGGCCAGGTGGAAGACACCAAACGTTTAGTTGGTGGTGGTGTAATTTGGTTTCTTTTTTCTTTGTTTGTGTCTTTGCTTGTTTGGTTTTTGAGAAAAGGTTTCATAGTATAACCTCCCTGGCTGTCCTTTAACTCAATTGATAGACAAGGCTGACAGGGAACTCAAAAAAGATCTACCTGCCTCTAATTACCCAGAGCTGGAGAAAAGGTGTGGGCTACCATGCCAGACTTTGAGCACATCATTCTTAACTCAGCAGTATATTCAAATCATGGTTTGTTTACATTCTGAGATATTATCACAGCCTTAGCCCCATCATTGGGATCTTTTGTACTTTGAGACTCCACTATAGTGGAAATTTGGACTTCCCTAATCAGTAACCATATCAAGAAATAAGGGTCTTCTCATTTTGTTGTGCAGGGGTTTCCTGCCCGCTGGTAGCACCTCCTAATTCTTTCCTTCCTTCTAAGCAATTTATGGAACCACCAACTCACCAGAAAACCAGCAGGCTGCTGCAGCTTGCCCAATCCTCTGTCTGATTGACCACTACTCCCAGGACCTGAACTTACATCTCTCTACAAATTTGAAACTTAGTTTTCCTCCCAATCTTTCTATCTACCCACTCCACAGATCCATTATGCTCACCCACACTTTGTCACCACTCAGGACTGAACCATACCTCATGCAGGCATAGTCTTGTAGATTTAATTATTACTGATTATTGTCTATTGTTTAGGATTTGAGACAAGGTTTTTCTATTATTCTAGCCTGTTCTATAGATGAACTTGATTCAGACTCCTAAGTCCTAATTACAAGTGTGGGTCAACACAATGTTCAAGATTTAATCATTGTTCCAGAACAACTAAAGGGTGATGATGGGTTTGTGTGGAGATTGAAAATTAAGGAAAATTGGCCTTTGCCTCATGAAGCTTCTTCTTAGAAGACATTGGGGCTGCATCTATAAGTCACTTTCTCAGGAAATAGATTTCTATTCAGTCTACTTCCATGGTTCCTAGCATTATTCCTCATACTAGGCATCTCCCTTGCCTTAGAAACCAACATCCTGCTCAGTCTACAAACACCTTGTTTGCTCCCTTACTCAAGCACCATCACCATCCTGGATCATCCACAATATCAAAACGGCCCTTAAATCCCTCTGTGGTATCTACACAGATACTTTAAGAGTAGTGCATAGAGGGATCAAGGTTTTGATGTGCTGGTGCCTGGGTCTCTGCTCCCAGATTGACCCTAAGATAAATGGTATTAATTAGAAAATGCTGGTCTCCTTTAATAAAGGAACGAACTATTTTTTTTATTAACTTGAGTATTTCTTATTTACATTTCGAGTGTTATTCCCTTTCCCGGTTTCCGGGAAAACATCCCCCTAACCCTTCCCCCTCCGCCCAACAACCACATTCACTGGGGGTTCAGTCTTAGCAGGACCCAGGGCTTCCCCTTACACTGGTGATCTTACTAGGATATTCATTGCTACCTATGAGGGTCAGTACATGTATAGTCTTTAGGTATTGGCTTAGTCCCTGGAAGCTCTGGTTGCTTGGCATTGTTGTTCATAAGGGGTCTCGAGCCTCTTCAAGCTCTTCCAGTTCTTTCTCTGATTCCTTCAATGGGGGTCCTGTTCTCAGTTCAGTGGTTTGCTGCTGGCATTCGCCTCTGTATTTGCTGTATTCTGGCTGTGTCTCTCAGGAGAGATCTACATCCGGCTCCTGTCGGCCTGCACTTCTTTGCTTCATCCATCTTGTCTAATTGGGAGGCTGTATATGTATGGACCACATGTGGGGCAGGCTCTGAATGGGTGTTCCTTCTGTCTCTGTTTTAATCTTTGCCTCTCTATTCCCTGCCAAGGGTATTCTTGTTCCCCTTTTAAAGAAGGAGTGAAGCAATCACATTTTGATCATCCGTCTTGAGTTTCATGTGTTCTAGGCATCTAGGGTAATTCAAGCATTTGGGCTACTACCACGAATCAATGAGTGCATACCATGTGTGTTTTTCTGTGATTGGGTTACCTCACTCAGGATGATATTTTCCAGTTCCAACCATTTGCCTATGAATTTCACAAAGGCATTGTTTTTGATAGCTGAGTAATATTCCATTGTGTAAATGTACCACATTTTCTGTATCCATTCCTCTGTTGAAGGGCATCTGGGTTCTTTCCAGCAGGAATGAACTATTTTTTAATTAATACCTAGGAACCTCAGCTTTCATCTCAGATGTTTACCAACTGTCAATGCAGGAAAAGAGAATCTCCAGCTAGTCCTTTACATAATCTCAAAAACTGTTTTAGAGGTGAACATTAGGTAACCAGATCAAAGCCTGGGAAGCTTTATTCACAACTACAAATGATTAAAATTAATCAAAAGGAGTTGTAAATTCTACAAATAAGGACGAAGTGAGGCTTTTTGTATTTTGTAGACTATTGTTCTACAGTTGTGTGAGGTCCTAGGACCAAACCTCAATATCATATGCTAAATAAAAAAAGGATATAGGGCTTACAGACTGTGGTTTCTGTTTCCCTCTGTGCAGCAGAACTCCATGTAGGCTTTCAAACTGTTGGCTCAGTGGCGCTGCATGCTGAAGAGCTCCTGGGAGGCCTTCAGACTGTGGAGTCAGTTGTCCACTTGCCTTGTGTGGATCTCCTAGGATGCCTCAGGCTGTGGTTTCTTCAGGGGAGCAGACTACCAGGCAGTCTGCCCCCAGCAGAAGATGACAGACAGAAGGGGAAATGTGGTAAAAGAGAGAGAGAGAGAGAGAGAGAGAGAGAGAGAGAGAGATATGCAAAGAACACTCTCTATGCTTACTTTTGTTTCAGAAACTTCCCTTTTCCTAGTGTTTTTTCTTAATACTAATGTTTAAGGAAAATAAGTGCATCAAGGAATGGACAGAGGATTGAAACATTTCTTGCTGACTGATTGCTACACCTGTAGATCTCAGCCCTCATCAGAGAGGATTCAGGTGTGCTAATAACACAGGAAATCTCAACCGGTCACTGTGCAGTGATATGAGTTGGGTGTGCTCACACAGGACTAGAATGGATATATCAGACCTCTCCTATGACGGCTTAAGGGTCTTCATAGAATTTGGGGTGAGCAGAGTTTTTGAGCCAAAGCTAGTTGATAATATCAATGAAACAATATTTTCTTGACAAAAAACAGGACAGGAACAGAGATATTGAGCTATGGGGATTAACACAGAATTCAGACAACCAGTATAAGATTAGAGCCCAACTATTACTGTTAATTCTTTCTAAAAATGGTAGAAGGTAGAGTATTCTGGGAAGAATAAACTGAATCAGGAAAATTTTACAAAGGACCTGAGTTCATTTCCAAACACACACATAAAACCTTGACTGTCTACAATTTTATTCCAGGAGACCATACAGTCTTTTCCAGCTCCAAGTACCAAGACATTTGCATGTATGCATTGGAAAACTCTGACAAAAACAATTTTTTCAATTTTGCAGTAATGTTTGCTTTATTAGAGAACATATAATCCAACAATAAGGAATGCACATTTTCAATTGCTTTTGACATGACCTCACATTATAATCACAGTGGCATAAAACTAATGCATATAGACTTGGGAAATTTCCCCAAATTCAGGGGTTAAGGGTGTCCATTAACATGATTCTTCATGGATGTAAAGGTCTAGACTAGTCAAATGGGTGAGAAGTACTGCTAGGACTCTCAATGTAGTTCTTGGTAAACCAGTCTTCCAATTGGTGAAAGTCTTCAAGCATCCATTGCCAGACCCCTTCGTCCAATGGAGGTAAATCCTCACAATCCTCTGGGTTTGGAGTGTCAACTGCCATGGCAACTGGAGCTCCAGCTGCTGCAAGGTCAGCCTGGGCTTCAACTGGTGCTGATTCACCAGAGTCTCCAGCAGTAACAGGGGCATTACCATCAAGCACGTCTTCTTGCAGACAACACATGGCACCATCACAGGTCGAATTGCCATCCAGAGAAGACTCCTGGTTGCAGTTCAGTATGGGAGTGGAATCCACATCAAATGTGGCTGTGGTCATGGGCTCTCCCTGGTCAAAACCAACAACAGCTATGGAACCAGGAAAATTGGTTGACCCAGAATCAGCTTCAGAGCCTCCGTTTGTCTCTGGCAGTGCTTCTGGAACATTCTTCTGCTTGCACTTAGCCCGGTTGTTCTTGAACCAGACCTGAAAGACAAAGGAAAGATCAGAGGAATGCCCATTTTCCCCTAACTGGACCACAAGGTAAAACAATTGAGTGTAAGGTTTTTCTATAGCAATACTTCATGAGGCAGCAACAGAGAAGCCTGAGATTCAAGATCCCTAGGAGATTGCAGCATGATAGATTGTGTATGACCAAAGGACTGGAGAGAGTGTATTTGTATTTCTTATGTTTTAGTACAAGTTCTGATGTCTAACCTCTAGGACCCTGGAGGGGAATCATTTTCATCCCTATTGGTATCCAGTTGATGGAGAAAGTGAGGCACAGCATTGGATGCATGAATGAATATCCACCACCCAAACTGTCCACACTGCCCCATGCATTTAAGAAGCACAAAATTAAGGTACCTGATCGGAAAGGGGATATTTTTGCTATGGGACTGAGGGTAAAGAGAGAGACAAACCTTGATCTCCTTCTCTGTCACACCAACCACGGATGCCAGCTCCAAACACTGTTTCTGGTCTGGGTACTGGCACTCAGCAAAATGTTCTTGCAGCATGGACTTTTGTTTTGCAGAGTACTGAGTCCGTTCCTTTCGTCCCTTCCTTGGAACCACAGGGCCAGTTTGTTTACCGCCATATTTATCTGACATTGCCATAGGTTCTATGGGAACATGGAAACCAGATCTCGATGAGGGTCTTGAAGGTCTCTGATGACTTGGATGCCCTGAGGGTCTTCTTGGAGTTGGTAAACCTGGGTCCATTACAGGTCCTGGTTGCATCTGGATACTTGATTCTCTTGATGACCCTTGGGACTCTTGCCAATTTAGGTTCTGTTCAGGGACTGAAGGACTTGATTGCATTGGAGTTCTTGAGGTCACAAGGGGACTCTGGCCCATTTGAAAAGCTAAGTTCCATGCAGGCTCTTGAGGCAATTGGGAACTGGTGTCTATGCGGGTATATGAAGACATTTGGAATTTGGGATGAAAGGAGGGACCTTCGGCTATATCTGTGTTCTGAACTGACTGGAGCATGTTCCTGTACTAGAGAACATGGAAAAAGGACATACATCAGAAAAGCTCCAGAGAGCACCCTCTACCCATCATGTCTACCCAGCATTTACTTTGCACTTCTTATAGAGCAGAACTCACTCAGACCTTCTGACCAACTAACCGCCTGGTTCCCAAGCTTATTAGTAGTCTCAATACTTCAATAAACCTGCAGCTAGCTCCTGTGTTAATATCAGACTGTCAGGCCAGGGAGGAGGGCAATTGAATGTCCTGCCCAAAGGTTTAAAAGTCACAGATCCTCCTCATTTCTGCTGGTCCTCTCTCCAAACAAGGTGTGAAGGGGCCATGGAATTTGTAGCAGCTCAATGATCACATCCCACCCTCATCTCATACACAAGAGCATTATGATCTAATTACCACATATATCATTGGGCTCTTACTGGTCACACAGATCCACCATATAGAAACTCTACTCCAAGACATTGCTTTAATTGCCACCCACGACCCTCCCATATGATCCTCCTTTCATCCACTCACATCCAGCAGACATTCCCACCCTATGACCACACTCAGTCTGCAGCCACATCTTATGGAAACTTGACCAGGTGAAAGACACCTTTCTTGAGGCAAGTTTTATCTGTATGACCTTGGCTATCCTATACCTCCATCTGAAGACAAGGCTGAATTGAACTCAGAGATTCACCTGCCTGTTACCAAACCCAATCCAGTGCCTGAATTAAAGGTATGAAACACCAAAATGGTGACATTCTTTTGGGTCTCCTGTCCTTTGTGTTCCATACAGAAGAAATCTTTCCTTCCCTCTTCTGTGACCATCTCTAGAAATGGGTCTCTTCTCATACAGCTGCCCAAGGGACCTGTTCATTCCTGCTCAGTTCAGTCACCTGGTAATTCCCTCTTCTTTCAATGTTTCTCTCTTCCTTCCTTCCTTCCTTTCCTTGTAAATGCACATGTCTTCCTGGATCTCATTCTACAGTCAATCCAGGCCTTATTATCACAAAGACCCACAGCCAATGACTCCTGAGAAATGGAATTGTGGTTGTCTCTTCTTGTTGTATGAATGTCTACTCAGACATAAACCTCTCTAGGTGGCATACTTTTGAGCCAAAATATCACAACCTTGGCCTATCTTGGCCAGCCCAGACCACACTTTGGTCCCAAGGACACTGTAGAGCTCATTGTATGTTTATCCTAGTCCTGCATGCACGTTTAACAGGAAATAAATCAGAGAAATCAAACGATACATCTCTCCAATAGTCAAGACTCTCCATCTATTGAATTAGGCTTCATATACAACACAGTGCTCAGGATAGTGCCTAGAATGGAGAACAGAGCACCTAGGGGTCTCCTTAATGCTTACTCACAGACTGTTCCAATCCCTGCAATTAATGATTCACAGCGTTCACATGGAAAAAGCTCCTATTTTCCTTAATATCTTCTGCCTCTCTACAAAACATATGTTAGACTTTACTAATCAAACACCCATAGAAAACACAGGATATTATGAAAGTTCTTCCTTCACTAACTCCCAGAATTCCCCACCATGATGCCCCCTTCACCCAGCAACCTTAAGCATTTTATGCAGCCCACCAACTGGACAGGAATCCTGTGGACTCTTGCTGCTTGCCCAAACCTCTGTTTGACTTCTATTATGTAAATTCTACAATATATAACTTGCACTTATATATCTCTTTGGTTCCTCATACCTTACACACATTCAAATCCGTTATCTTCACCCACCTTTTATGGCACACTGGCTTCATAATAACGGCCTAGAGCTCTATTCTTTGGGGTTTAATTCTGCTTATTTTATTGTTTCTTGTTTGGGTTTTGAGTCAAAGCCTCCCTATTAGACCAGGCTGATCTAGGCTTACTGAACAACAAAGGGCTCAGGCCTCGGGCTTGGTAACTACACAAAAGCACAGTAGATGGGCCAGCAACATTGGGTCTTACTAGCCCTCTTGGTCTGTGTCACAGGAGCACTGCCCACTTCTTTCCAAGTGTTAATACCTATGGGGAAACAAGTACACTACCCCTGCCTTTCCTCAGGACTACCTACCTACCAACTCTGGCAATTTGGTGGACCTCAACCTCCAAACACAAACACCAGCTGCAGAATGCCCCACAAAGCTCTTCAACTTCTAGCCCTCTCTCTCTTCCATGAGGGTAAGCACCCTCAAAATATACATCATTTACAAAATGTATTCTGGACACGCACTCACCTGAAAAACAGTAGATCGCTTTACCTTGTTTCGATTCTTCACTGTGTTTTACCAGTTCTTCCAGAACCAGGCCTTAAATATCTTCTCCAGGCACCATACTCAATGCTCCACCCACTCTTTGGCTCCTCCCACTCCCTGGATCTTCAAATTCATTGGATAAACACACCATTTGTTGTCAACTCGATTTCAGCCCCACCCTAGAGAGTCCTTGTCTTTGATTGAATCACAATTCTTTTATTTTTGAGTCCGGGTGTGTCTTTGCACAAAGCCCTTTTCTTCACAAGCTTCTAAGTGATCTAGTTCTACCCACAAAAACAATTCCTGGGTTTTTAGGAAAAATCTTACTTCACTACATTTCATGATGGATGAGTGTCTACATCACTTCAAAGGACTCAGGAGACAGAGAATGGTGCATCTCTGTCAGTTCCAAGCTGTCTTTCTCTACATACCACTTTACAGGATAGATAGAACTACACAGAAAATATCCTCAAAATGAAAATATGCATCTAAATATATGAATATGTATGCTATCAAGTCTCCTCCCCAAGTTCTTATCCACATCAATACCCATCATACTTCAAATTCATTCTCTTTCATAAAAAATTTTAAAAGGTAAATTAAACTCCACACAAACTAATGGAGTCTACACAAATCAAAAACTGTTCCTCTGACCACATGTCCTACCTGAGTGTTAGATTGTTATTCCCAGACTAGAACAACATCTAAATAACCCAATAAAACTCAGAGTTCAGCTAGGTACCTTGTATCCCTTATCTCACCAAGACTTCTAACTTGAAGGGCAGTTGGATTTTGTCAAAGGCTTTTTTAGCAACTAATGAGAGGATCAAGTGATATTTTTCTCTCATTTGTTCATATGGTGAATTACAGGGATGGATGTTCTTGTATTGAAGCACCCTTTCAACCCTGGGTTGAAAACTTCTTGATCATGGTTGATGACTTCTTTGATGTCTTCTGTGATTTGGTGTCTGAGTATATTGTTGAGTACTTCTGCATCCGTGTTCATAAGAGAAAGGATGTGAAACTCTTTGTTGAATCTGTGTGTAGTTTGCTAATCAAGGTGACAGAGCCCTCACAGAATGAATTTGGCATTCATTCTGTGCCAAATTCTATACAAGTGACTTTTGTATGCAATAGTCTTGGAAGAATTGGTATCAGCTGTTCTTTGACAACCTGGTAGAAATCTGTCCAAAAACCATCTTGCCCTGAGATCTTGTTTCATTTGGGTGACTTTCAAGGTCTGCTTATTTTTCCCAAGGGTATATAGGACTGGTCAGAAAGATTACATGTTCTCGACTTATCATTAATAAGTGACATCTGTTTAGAAAATCATCCATTGTTTTAGATTTTGACAGGTTGTGGAGCATAGGCTTTTGAAGCAAGGTCTAATGATTCCCAGAATTTCTTCAGTGTCCATTACATTCCCTCATGTTTCATTTATGATTTTTTTGATCTGTGTATTGTCTACCATGGCCAAGCATTTGCTTATCTTGTATGTTTTCTGAAAGAACCTGTTTTTCTTGATTCCTTGCATTATTCTCTTTGTTTCTAATTGATTGATTAGGAACAGTCCTGAGTTTGATTATATCCTGCCAATTACTTCTTTTTGGTGTCCCTCTTTTCTTACTAGCGCTTTCACATATACTTTTAAATTGTTAGTATGAGAACTCTTTAATTTCTGAAAGAGGGCATTTAGTGCTATGAACTTTTCTCCTAGCCTGGCTTTGCTGTTTCCCATAAGTTTGAGGTAGTTGTGAGCTCATTTTATTTGAATTTTAAAAGGCTTCAATTTCTTTACTTCTTGCCTGACCTAACCACCATTGATTAGACAGTTTTTCAGTTTACGTGAGTATGTAGGTTTTCTTTTGCTTCTGTTGTTCAAGCCAAGCTTTAATCCAGGGAAATCTGATAAGATACAAAGGGTTATGTCTTGTATCTGTTCTGGCTTGCTTTGTGACCAAGTATGTGGTCAGTTTTAGAGAGAGTTCGATGAAGTGCTTATAAGATATATTCTGATGTGTTTGCAATGTTCTATACAAGTGGTAGGACTATTTGATTCATAACCTCTATTAGTTTCATTAATTCTGTTTAGTTTCTGTCTAGATAATCTATCTGTTGCTGAGATCGGGCTGTTGAAGTTTTCTACTATCAATAGTTATGGTTTGATATATTATTTGATCTTTAGTAATTTTTCACATAGAAATGAGGGTACACATGCTTTTGGAAGATAGATGTCTAGAATTTAAATCTTACTCTGTTGGATTGTTTCTTGAAGTGTATGAGGTATCTTTCTAACATCTCTTTTGATTACTTATGATTGAAACTCTATTTTATTAGATATTAGTATGACATCTGCACCTTTTTGGTTCCTTTGCTTGGAAAAACTGTTTCAATTCCTTTAATTTGAGAAAAACTCTATCTTTGTTGCTGAGGTTCTAAAGAAGATTCCTATTGGTATGGAATGTCTACTTCAAGGACTTGGCTGAAAGTGAATCTTCACCCAGGATCATCTCAGCAGCTCCAATTTCTTTCCCTCATATCGAACAAATACTCTCCCTGTCCCGCCCTCTGGCACCACTAAGTATGGCCAAGTGGAAGACACCAATGTTTAGTTGTTGGTGGTGTAATTTGATTTCTTTTTTCTTTGTTTGTTTCTTTGCTTGTTTGGTTTTTGAGAAAAGGTTTCATAGCATAACCTCCCTGGCTGTCCTTTAACTCAACTGATAGACAAGGCTGACAGGCAACTCAGAAAAGATCTACCTTCCTCTAATTACCCAGAGCTGGAGAAAAGGTGTGGACTACCACACCAGTCTTTGAGTACATCATTCTTAACTCAGCAGATATATTCAAATCATGGTTTGTTTACATTCTGAGAAATTATCACAGCCTTAGCCCCATCACTTGGGCTCTCTTGTACTTTGGGACTCCAGTACACTGGAAATTTGGCCTTCCCTAATCAGTAACCATATCAAGAAATAAGGGTCTTCTCATTCTGTTGTGCAGGGATTTCCTGCCCGCTGGTAGCACCTCCTAATTGTTTCCTTCCTTCTAAGCAATTTATGGAACCACCAACTCACCAGGAAACCAGCAGGCTGCTGCAGCTTGCCCAATCCTCTGTCTGATTGACCTCTACTCCCAGGACCTGCACTTACATCTCTCTACAAACTTGAAACTTAGTTTTCCTCCCAATCTTTCTTTCCACCCACTCCACAGAACCTCAAATCCATTATGCTCACCCACACTTTGGTGCCACTCAGGATTCAACCTTACCTCATGTAGGCATAGATTTAATTACTCCTGTTTATTATCTTTTGTTTGGGTTTTGAGACGTGTATTTTCTATTGTTCTAGCCTGTTCTAGAGGTGACCTTGGATGTGCCTGCTAAGTCCTAATCACAGGTGTGGATCTGCACAATGTTCAAGATTTAATCATAGTTCCAGAACAATCTCAGGGTGATGATGGCTTTGTGTGGAGTTTGAATTTTAAGGAAAACTTGGCCTTTGTCTCATAAAGCTTTTTAGAAGACATTGGGGTTGCATCTGTAAGTCACTTTCTCAGGAAATAGATTTCTATTCAGTCTACTTCCATGAGTACTACCATTATACCTCAGACTAGGCACCTCCCTTGCCTAAGGAGACAACATCCTGTTCAGTTTACAACCACATTTTTTGCCCCTTTATTCAAGCACCTTCTCTGTCCTGGGCCATCCACAATGTCTAAAGGACCCTTCAATCTCTTTATACACACTGTGGTATCTACACAGATACTCCAAGACTCCTGCATAGATGGCTCAGGGTTTTGATGTGCTGGTGCCTGGGTCTCTGCTCCCAGATTGTCCCTAGGCTAAATGGAAAAAATAAAAAATGCTGATGTCCTTTTGGGAAAGAATGAACTGTTTATAATCAATACCTAGGAACCTCAGCTCAGATGTTTAGCTACTTTCAATGCAGGAAAACGGAACCTCCAGCTGGTCCTTTACTTATTCTCAAGAACTGTTTTAGGAATGAATCTTCGGTTATTAGATCAAAACCTGGGAAGCTTCCTTCACATTTAGAGAGGATTAAAACTAATCACAAAAGCAGCTGTAAACTCTACAAATAAGGACCAGGTGAGATTTTTGTCAGAGTCTTGTTCTACATTCTTCTGAGATCCTGGGGGACAAATCTCAGTATCACCTGGTATATAAAAAAGGAAATAGATTGAAATTGTTTTTCCATGTCTTATGTTGTATATTATTTTAGTCTTATCTCATCAGGGTCCACATGTAAATGTTAGAAAAGAGCATGGAGCTGGTTTCTGCCTGCACCCAGAACTGAACCAGTCCCACAGCTCTCTGTACCCAAATTCGATGGAGAAGAGAGCTGGACTCTCAGAAGTGAGAACAATTCTGAGAGCTCAGAGGAGACAACTGCATGTGCTCACATTCCTGACCCCAGAGGAACATGCCTAGTGCCCTCTCTGCCCTCTGCAAAAGAAACATAGGGGCAGTCAGGGGCAGGACCCTTCAGGTTGCTGCCTATGCCCAGAACAGAAAGGAGATATGACACACATTACAACAAAGGAAAGACCAACACTTCTGCTCCAAGCTAACCACCTGGAGGCATCAGGACACACAAACCTTGGAGCAGATCTCTATAACCAGGTCCAGCTGAAAGAAAAGAGGTCTACAGGAGGGCTGACACACAGGCTCACAGAAGGGTCAAGCCACTGTCAGAGACAGCAAAACAAACTAACACCAGAGACAACATTATGGCTAGAGGAAAACACAGGAAACTAAACAACAGAAAGCAAGACTGCTTGGTATCCTAAGAGCCCAGTTCAACCATCAATGCAAAGAGTGGATGTCCATACATACCTGAAAAGCAAGATAAGGAATTAATTAAAATCACATCACATAATCCTTATAGAGAACTTTAAGAAGGACATAAATAACACCCTTAAAGAATTAGAGGACAGCACAGTTAAACAAGCAGAAGCACTTCAAGGCGAAACACAAAAATCCCTTAGAGAATTGTAGAAAAAGACACCAAACCGGTGAAGAGATTGAACAAACCCATCCAGGATTTCAAAATGGAAATAGAAAATATAAAATATCACAAGGGAGATAGCCCTGGAAAGAAAAATCTTAGGAAAGAGATCAGGAGTAATAGGCACAAGCATCATCAACAGAATACAAGCTATACCACTCTTCGGCATATACCCAAATGAAGCTCCAACATACAACAAAGACATATGCTCCACTATGTTCATATCAGCCTTATTTATACTATGAAGATGCCCGACAACAGAGGAATGGATACAGATAATGTGGTATATATACACAACAGAATATCCAAAACAATGACTTCATGAAAATCATGAGCAAATGGATGGAAATAGAAAATATCATCCTGAGTGAGGTAACCAATCACAAAAAATGCACATGGTATACACTCACTGATAAGTTAATATTAGCCCAAAACCTCCAATTACCCAAGATACAATCGACACACAACATGAAGGAGAAGATGAACGACCAAAGTGTGAGTGCTTCAGTCCTATTTAAAAGGGGGAACAAAAGTATTCATAGGAGGACATATGGAGACAAACTTGGATCAGAGACTGAAGGAATGGTCATTCAGGCCTGCAAAACCTGGGGACCCAGAGATATATATATATATATAGACAAATAATAGACAATAATAGACAATATATATATATATATATATATATATAGACCAAAATAGACAATAATGCTGACAGGAGCCTGATATAGCTGTCCCCTGAGAGGCTTAGCCAAATTTTGTCAGATACAGAGGCCAATGCTAGCAGTAAACCATTGAACTGAGAAGGAGTCCCCATTAGAAGATTAAAAGGACTGAAGGAACCGAAGTGTCTTGCAAACCCAGAAGAACATCAATACCAACCAACCAGAGCTCCCAGGTACTAAACCACTACCCACAGGGTATACAGGGACAGACCCCTAGCTCCAGCTGCATATGTACCAGAGGATGGCCTGTTGGGCAAAAAATGAGAAGAGAAGTCCTTGGTTCTGAAAAGGCTATAACCCCCTCAACCCCAGTATAAGGAAATGTCTGGGTGCAGAGTTGGGAAGGGAAGGGTGGTTGGGGAGGGAGAACACCCTTATAGAATAAGGGCAGGGGGAGAATATAGGGGGCTCACGCATGGGAGCCTGTAAAGGGAATAACATTTGAAATGTAAATAAAATACATTCAAGAAAGGGAAGAAAAGAACATTTAGAAACTGGTTTTGCCTATCCACTATGTGAAAACAAAACTCAGTCTTGATGACACAGTGGTTGGTTGACCTCTCACACAAGTCTCAGATTTTTTTTTTAATTTTCAGATTGAACTCAAACTCACTGTATGACTGCATTTCTCAGTTAACTGCTTGAACAAATGTTGCCAGTAGAGGCCAAGGTCTCTTGTGTGAGCCTTTATAAAAACACTTTGGCTAATGTTGAATATTTCACAATAATATTCTGCCCTTAATGCATGTTTATGTTTAGAAAATTTGTATCCTCAGGGGAGAATTTGTCCCCCTTGCTCTCTCTCTCTCTCTCTCTCTCTCTCTCTCTCTCTCTCTCTCTCTCTCTCTCTCTCTCTCTCTGTGTGTGTGTGTGTGTGTGTGTGTGTGTGTGTGTGTGTGTGTGTGTGTGTGTGTGTGTGTATGTGTGTGCATGTGTGTGTGCATTTTAATTTTATGGGGAAGCATTTCTCTGTGTAGCCCGGATTTCCAAGAACTGCCTCTGTAGACAAAGCTGGTCTCAAACTTATATACACAGACCTGCCCTCTGCCTCTGCCTCTCCCTCTGCCTCTCCCTCTCCCTCTCCCTCTCCACCTGCCCCTGCCCCTGCCCCTGGCCCAGGCCCTGCCTCTGCCTCTAACCCTGCCCCTGCCCCTGCCCCTGCCCCTGCCCCTGCCCCTGCCCCTGCCCCTGCTCCCAGTCCCTGCCAGTCCCTGCCAGTGCCTCTGCCTCTGCCTCTGCCTCTGCCTCTGCCTCTGCCTCTGCCTCTGCCTCTGCCTCTGCCTCTGCCTCTGCCTCTGCCTCTGCCTCTGCCTCTTCCTCTGCCTCTGCCTCTGCCTCTGCCTCCTCTGCCTTTGCCTCTCAAGAGCTGGGAGTATGGTCCTGAGCCTCCACTGCCCAATTTTATCCAGATTCTTTGGCCTCTGCAAAGATACTGGTCCTGCAGGTGCTCTTGGTATAAGCCAGAGAGAGAAGAAAGCATTTCCATTGTGGAAGACTTGACTATTGCAGTTTCTATTGAAAACTTACTTATCAATACTTTTGTTTCATGTTCATTCTTTTATATCCTAAATTGGCCTCCAACTTGCTGGGTAGTTGGTGATGACCTTCAGGAACCAGGATTCTCAGCATTTCCTACCACACAGTAGATTTGGTAGTGAGGATGGTGCCCATTCTGCACACTGAGCTCCAACAAAACACTTTTGTTTTGGTGGATTTGCTGAGGGACGCCCAGTGGAGGAATAAGGACACTAAACCTCCCATAGAGTTTTTAACCCAAAATTTGGCCAGTCTAAAAGCAACTCAAGAAGCAGATAGACCAGATAGCCAAAGCAGTCCAATGTGAGACTCATGGCAAGCTCAAATCTCTCATGCTATTGTCCTTGCACTCAGAATCTTAGCACAACTGTGCTCAGAGAGACCCCACCGAGGAGCTGAAACAGATGCAGAGACCCAGAAGCAAACATTGGACAGAACTCAGAGACTCTTCGAGAAAAGCTGGGAAAAATTGAATGCTTTGAATGGGATAGGAGCTCCAGAGGAAAACCAACAGAGTCAACAACCTGGACAATTTGGAGCTACCAAAGACTGAACCACAAAACCAGAGCTACCATAAGATAGACCTAGGCTCTGTACATATGTACCAGATGGACACCTTGATCTTCATGCATGGTCCCAAACAAATGAAGGGGAGGCTGTCCTTCAAGCTGTGTTCTGTCTATGGATCTCATTTTCTTACCAGGGATGGCTTACTTGGCCTCAGTGAAAAAGGATGCACCTAGTCCTGCAGAAATTTGATGTACCAGGATGAAGAGAGCCCCAACTGAGACTCCCTGTTCCCAGAAGAGACTAGAAGGGAGGATGGGAAGATGAGTTATGGGATGTGTGGAGAATGGAAGGTGAGGGTGCTGATATTGGGGTGAAAAGAGAATAAATGAATTAATTAATGAAAAAGAAAGAAAATATTATATTAGATCCAATCCCCAGATCTACCCATATTCTGTCAATGCAGTGTCAGTTGCCTTGTCCACCTCTCTGTCTCTCTGTCTTTCACTGTCTGTCTCTGTCTCAAAACTCATTTGCTTTATTTACATTCAAATGGTCACACACACACACACACACACACACACACACACACACACACACACACACACACATATGTGCTGGTACCCCTCCTGGTTTCTTCACATCATCACCACTCCCTTTGGCTCCAGAGGGTGCTCCTCTATCCTTGACTCTCCACCTGCCCCCACCCATCACTCCTTCTTACCTATAACATTCCACAGCCCTCCCACATTACCCTTCCCTGAGGCATCAGTGCTCTACAGGATTAGGAAGATCCTCTACCACTGACGACAGAGCAGTCCTTTGCTACATATCTGCTAGGGGCCAAGGAGCAGCCCATGGATCCTTTTGGGTTGGTGACTTAGTCTCCCTGTCTGGAGTTGGTCATTCAGGTTCCATCTCACCACTGCTGCTCATTTCTGCTAAAGGTCATCCCCACTGAGGCCTGGGAGCCTCTCACATCCCAGGGCTCTGGCACTTTCTAGAGGTGCCACCCAATACCATGTATCTGCAACTGAATATTTCAATTCCTCCTTCTGTCCCACTGGGCTTTTCTCCTGTCTCTCACCATAGGGGATCCCTCCCTGGTCCCACCTTCACTCTCCCACCAATTTCCCTCCCTGCCTCTGCTGGCTGTGATTATTTAGCTCCTCCTTCTATGTGGCATTGAAGAATCCTCAATTCGGCCTGCCTTCCTTCCTTCCTTCTTTGCTTCCTTCCTTCCTTCCTTCCTTCCTTCAAAATTTCTTATCTCTGGAGCCTGCCTCCTTTGTCCCTGGGCTGCTTCAGGTCTCCTGGTAGGCCTCCTGTGGGGACTTCCAACTGTGGGTTCTTCCAAGGGGGAGAGAAGCTGCTGATCTATTGCCCTGCCTGCAGTAGATCTCCTGGGAGGCCTTCAGACTGTTGTGTCTTCAGGGGAGCAGTCAAGCTGCTCTTCTGTGTGAAGATGTTCTCCAGGGGGGACTATAGACTGTGGTTTCTGTTTCCCTCTGTGCAGCAGAACTCCATGGAGGCTTTCAAACTGTTGGCTCAGTGGCCCTGCATGCTGAAGAGCTTCTGGGAGGCCTTCAGACTGTGGAGTCAGTTGTCCACTTGCCGTGTGTGATCTCCTAGGATGCCTCAGGCTGTGGTTTCTTCAGGGGAGCAGACTACCAGGCAGTCTGACCCCAGCAGAAGATGACAGACAGAAGGGGAAATGTGGTAAAAAAAAAAGAGAGAGAGAGAGAGAGAGATATGCAAAAATGACTCTCTATGCTTACTTTTTTTTCAGAAACTTGCCTTTTCCTAGTGTTTTTTCTTAATACTAATGTTTAAGGAAAATAAGCCCATCAAGGAAAGAACACAGGATTGAAACATTTCTTGCTGACTGATTGCTACACCTGTAGATCAGTCCATCTCTCAGCCCTCATCAGAGAGGATTCAGGAATGCTAATAACACAGGAAATCTCAAATAGTCACTGTGCAGTGATAGGAGTTGGGTGTGCTCACACAGGACTAGATTGGATATATCAGACCTCTCCTATGATGGCTTAAGGGTCTTCATAGAATTTGGGGTGAGCAGAGTTTTTGAGCCAAAGGTAGTTGATAATATCAATGAAACAATATTTTATTGACAAAAAACAGGACAGGAACAGAGATATAGAGCTATGGGGATTAACACAGAATTCAGACAACCAGTATAAGATTAAGCCCAACTATTACTGTTAATTCTTTGACAAAATGGTAGAAGATAGAGTTTTCTGGGAAGACTAACCTGAATCAGGAAAATTTTACAGAGGACCTGAGTTCATTTCTGAACACACACATAAAACCTTGACTGTCTACAATTTTACTCCAGGACACCATACAGTCTTTTCCAGCTCCAAGTACCAAGACATTTGCATGCATGCATTGGAAAACTCTGACAAAAACAGTCTTTTCAGTTTTGCAGTAATGCTTGCTTTATTAGAGAACATATAATCCAACAATAAGGAATGCACATTTTCAATGGCTTTTGAAATGACCTCACATTATAATCACAATGGCATGAAACTAATGCATATAGACTTGGGAAATTTCCCCAAATTCAGGGGTTAAGGGTGTCCATTAACATGCTTCTTCAAAGATGTAAACGTTTTTCTAGTCAAGGGGGTGAGAAGTACTGCTGGGACTCTCAATGCAGTTCTTGGTAAACCAGTCTTCCAATTGGTTAAAGTCTTCAAGCATCCATTGCCAGACCCCTTCGTCCAATGGAGGTAAATCCTCACACTCCTCAGGGTTTGGGGTGTCAACTGTCATGGCAACTGGAGCTCCAGCTGCTGCAAGGTCAGCCTGGGCTTCAACTGGTGCTGATTCACCAGAGTCTCCAGCAGTAACAGGGGCATTACCATCAAGCACGTCTTCTTGCAGACAACACATGGCACTATCATAGGTCCAATTGCCATCCAGAGAAGACTCCTGGCTGCAGTTCAGTTTGGGAGTGGAATCCACATCCAACGTGGCTGTGGCCATGGGCTCTCCCTGGTCACTACCAACAACAGCTATGGAACCAGGAAAATTGGTTGAAACAGCTTCAGAGCCTCCATTTGTCTCTGGCAGTGCTTCTGGAACATTCTTCTGTTTGCACTTAGCCCGGTTGTTCTTGAACCAGACCTGAAAGACAAAGGAAAGATCAGAGGAATGCCCATTTTCCCCTAACTGGACCACAAGGTAAAACAATTGAATGTAAGGTTTTTCTATAGCAATACTTCATGAGGCAGCAACAGAGAAGCCTGAGATTCAAGATCCCTAGGAGAAGGTAGCATGATAGAATGTGTATGACCAAAGACTGGAGAGAGTGGGTTTGTGTCTCTTATGTTTTAGTACAAGTTCTGATGTCTAAACCTCTGGGACCCTGGAGGGGAATCATTTTCATCCCTATTGGTATCCAGTTGATGGAGAATGTGAGGCACAGCATTGGATGCATGAATGAATATCCACCACCCAAACTGTCCACCCTGCCCTATGCATTTAAGAAGCACAAAATTCAGGTACCTGATCGGAAAGGGGATATTTTTGCTATGGGACTGAGGGTAAAGAGAGAAACAAACCTTGATCTCCTTCTCTGTCACACCAACCATGGATGCCAGCTCCAAACACTGTTTCTTGTCTGGGTACTGGCACTCAGCAAAATGTTCTTGCAGCATGGACTTTTGTTTTTCGGAGTACTGAGTGCGTTCCTTTCGCCGCTTCCTTGGAGCCACGGGGCCAGTTTGTTTACCGCCATATTTATCTGACATTGCCATAGGTTCTATGGGAACATGGAAACCAGATCTTGATGAGGGTCTTGAAGGTCTCTGATGACTTGGATGCCCTGAGGGTCTTCTCAGAGCTGGTAAACCTGGGTCCATTACAGGACCTGGTTGCATCTGGATACTTGATTCTCTTGATGACCCTTGGGACTCTTGCCAATTTAGGTTCTGTTCAGGGACTGGAGGACTTGATTGCATTGGAGTTCTTGAGGTCACAAGGGGACTCTGGACCATTTGAAAAGCTAAGTTCCATGCAGGCTCTTGAGGCAATTGGGAACTGGTGTCCATGGGGGTGTATGAAGACATTTGGAATTCGGGATGAAAGGAGGGACTTACGACCATATCTGTGTTCTGAACTGACTGGAGTATGTTCCTGTACTAGAGAACATGGAAAAAGGACATACATCAGAAAACCTCCAGAGAGCATCCATCAACCCATCACGAATACCCAGCATTTACTTTGCTCTTCTTATAGAGCAGAAATCACTCAGACCTCTGCCCAACTAACTGCCTGGTTCCAAAACTGATTAGTATTCTCAATCCTTCAATAAACTTGCAACTAGCTCCTGTGTTCATATCACATTGTCAGCCCAGGGAGGAGGCCAATTGGATGTCCTGCCCAAAGGTTTAAAAGTCACAGATCCTCCTCATTTCTGCTGATGCTCTCTCCAAACAAGCAGTGAAGGGGCCATGGAATTTGCAGCATCTGAATGATCTCATCCCACCTTCATCTCATACACAAGAGCATTAATGATCTAATTACCACATACATCATAAGGCTCTCACTCCTAACACAGATCCACCTCATATTGAAACTCTACTCCAAGACATTGCTTTAATTGTCACCCACGACCCTCCCATATGCTCCTCCTTTCATCCACTCACATCCAGCAGACATTCCCACTTATGACCACACTCAGTCTGCAGCCACATCTTATGGAAACTTGACCAGGTGGAAGACACCTTTTTTGAGACAAGTTTTGTCTGTATGACCTTGACATTGACCTATAACTCCATCTGAAGACAAGGCTGAACTTGAACTCAGAGATCCACCTGCCTGTTACCAAACCCAATCCAGTGCCTGAATTAAAGGTATGAAACACCACAATGGTGACATTCTTTTGGGTCTCCTGTCCTTTGGGTTCCATACACAAGAAATCTTTCCTTCCCTCTTCTGTGACCATCTCGAGAAATGGGTCTCTTAGCATGCTGCTGCCCAAGGTACCTGTTCATTCCTGCTCTCTTCTGTCACCTGGTAATTCCCTTTTCTTTCAATGTTTCTTTCTTCCTTCCTTCCTTTCCTTGTAAATGCACATGTGTTCCTGGATCTCATTCTACAGACAATCCAGGCCTTATTATCACAAAGACCCACAGCCAATGGCTCCTGAGAACTGGAATTGTGGTTGTCTCTTCTTGTTGAATGAATGTCTACTCAGCCATAAACCTCTCTAGGTGGCATACTTTTGAGCCAAAATATCACAACCTTGGCCTATCTTGGCCAGCCCAACCCACACTTTGGTCCCAATGTCACTGGAGACCTCGTTGTGAGTTTATCCTAGTCCTGCATGCAGGTTTAACAGGAAATAAATCAGAGAAATCGAAGGATACATATCCCCTATAGTCAAGACTCTCCATCTATTGAATTAGGCTTCACATACAACACAATGCTCAAGATAGTGCCTAGAATGGAGAACAGAGCACCTAGGGGTCTCCTTAATGCTTATTCACAGACTGCTCCAATCCCGGCACCAAAATGATTCCCAGCATTCACATGGAAAGAGCTCCTATTTTATTTAATATCTTCTGCCTCTCTACAAGATATATATTAGACTTTACCGATCAAACATCCATACAAAACACAGGATATTATCAAAGTTCTTCCTCCACTAACTCCCAGAATTCCCCACCAGGATGCCCCCTTCACCCAGCAACCTTAAGCATTTCATGCAGCCCACCAACTGGACAGGAATCCTGTGGGCTCTTGCTGCTTGCCCAAACCTCTGTTTGACTTCTATTATGTAAATTCTACAATATATAACTTGCACTTATATATCTCTTTGGTTCCTCATACCTTACAGACATTCAAGTCCGTTATCTTCACCCACCTTTGATGACACACTGGCTTCATAATAACCGCCTAGAGCTCTATTCTGTTGGCTTAACTCTGCTTGTTTTATTGTCTCTTGTTTGGGTTTTGATTCACAGCCTCCCTATTAGACCAGTCTGATCTAGGCTTACTGAACAACAAAGGGCTCAGGTCTCGGCCTTGGTAACTACACAAAAGCACAGTAAATGGGCCAGCAGCATTGGGTCTTACTAGACCTCTTGGTCTGTGTTCCAGGAGCAATGCACACTTCTGTCCAAGTGTTAACACCTATGGAGAAACAAGTGCGCTGCCCCTGCCATTCCTCAGGACTACCTACCCAACTCTGGAGATTTGGTGGACCTCAACCTCCAAACACATACACCACCTGCTAACGCCCCCCAAAGCTCTTCATCTTCTAGCTCCCTCTCTCTTTCTCGAGGGTAACCACCCACAAAATATACATCATTTACAAAATGTATTCTGGACACACACTCACCTGAAAAACAGTAGGTCGCTGTACCTTGTTTCGATTCTTCACTGTGTTTTACCAGTTCTTCCAGAACCAGGCCTTAAATATCTTCTCCAGGCACGATAGTCAAAGCTCCACCCACTCTTTGGCTCCTCCCACTCCCCGGATCTTCAAATTCATTGGATAAACACACCATTTGCTGTCAACGCGATTTCAGCCCCACCCTAGAGAGTCCTTGTCTTTGATTGAATCACAATTCTTTTGTTTTATTTTTGAGTCAGGGTCTGTCATTGCACAAAGCTCTTTTCTTCACAAGCTTCTAAGTGATCTAGTTCTACCCACAAAAACAATTCTTGGGTTTTTAGGAAAAATCTTACTGCAATACATTTCATGATCCTGGATGGGTGTCTACCTCACTTCAAAGGACTCAGGAAACAGAGAATGGTGCATCTCTATCAGTTCCAAGCTGTCTTTCTCTACATACCACTTAAGAGAACACATAGAGCTACACAGAAAATATCCTCAAAATGAAAATATGCATCTGGATATATGAATATATATGCTATCAATTCTCCTCCCCAAACTCTTATCAACATCTATAACCATCATATTTCAAATTTATTCTCTTTCATAAAAAAATTTTAAAAGGTAAATTAAACTCCATGCAAATAGCATACACGACACAAAATAATGGAGTCTACACAAACCAAAAACTGTCCCTCTGACCACATGTCCCACCTGAGTGTTAGGTTGTTATTCCCAGACTAGAACAACATCTAAGAAACCCCAATAAGACTCAGAGTTCAGCCAGGTACCTTGTATCTCTTCTCTCACCAAGACTTTTAACTTGAAGGGCAGTTGGATTTTGTCAATGACTTTTTTAGCAACTAATGAGAGGATCAAGTGATATTTTTCTCTCATTTGTTCATATGGTGAATTACAAGGATGGATTTTCTTGTATTGAAGCAACCTTTCAAGCCTGGGTTGAAAAGTACTTGATCATGGTTGAGGAATTCTTTGATGTCTTCTGTGATTTGGTGTCTGACTGTATTTTGCTGAGTATGTCTGCATCCGTGTTCATAAGAGAAAGGATGTGAAACTCTTTGTTGAATCTGTGTGTAGTTTGCTAATCAAGGTGACAGAGCCCTCACAGAATGAATTTGGCACTGTTCCCTCTCCTTCTTTTGTATGCGATACCCTTGGAAGCATTGGTATCAGCTGTTCTTTGACAACCTGGTAGAAATCTGTGCAAAAACCATCTTGCCCTGAGATTTTGTTTCATTTGGGTGACTTTAAAGGTCTGCTTCTTTTTCCCAAGGGTATATAGGACTGGTCAGATAGATTACATGTTCTCGACTTATCATTAGTAAGTGGTATCTGTTTAGAAAATAATCCATTTTTTTGTAGATTTTCACATGTTGTGGATCATAGGCTTTCAAGCAAGATCTAATGATTCTCAGAATTTCTTCAGTGTCCATTACATTCCCTCATGATTCATTTATGGTTTTCTTGATCTGTGTATTGTCTACCATGGCCAAGCATTTGCTTATCTTGTCTGTTTTCTGAAAGAACCTATTTTTCTTGGTTCTTTGTATTATTCTCTTTCTTTCAACTTGATTGACTGGAAACAGTCCTGAGTTTGATTATATCCTGCCAATTACTTCTTTTTGGTGTCCCTCTTTTCTTACTAGTGCTTTCACATATACTTTTAAATTGTTAGTATGAGAACTCTTTAATTTCTTAAGGAAGGCATTTAGTGCTATGAACTTTTCTCCTAGCACTGCTTTACTGTTTCCCATAAGTTTGGGGACGTTGTGAGATTGTTTTATTTGAATTTTAAAAGGCTTCAATTTCTTTACTTCTTGCCTTACCTAATGACCATTGATTAGACAGTTTTTCAGTTTACATGAGTATGTAGGTTTTCTTTTGCTTCTGTTGTTCAAGCCAAGCTTTAATCTAAGGAAATCTGATAAGAAACAAAGGGTTATTTCTTGAATCTGTTCCGACTTGCTTTGTGACCAAATATGTGGTCAATTTTAGAGAGTTCCATGAAGTGCTTATAAGATACATTCTGATGTGTTTGCAATGTTCTATAGAAGTGTTAGGACTATTTGATTCATAACCTCTATTAGTTTCATTAATTCTGTTTAGTTTCTGTCTGGATAATCTATCTGTTGATGAGATCGGGCTGTTGAAGTCTTCTACTATCAATACTTAGGGTTTGATATATTATTTGATCTATAGTAATTTTTCACATAGAAATGTGTACACCTGTTAAAGGAATCAAAAAAGGCTGGAAGAGCTTGAAGGGCTTGAGACCTCATATGAACAAAATGCCAACCAACCAGAGCTTTGAGGGACTAAGCCAGTACCCAAAGACTATACATGGACTGACCCTGTACTCTAACCTCATAGGTAGCAATGTATAGCCTAGTAAGAGCACCAGTGGAAGGGGAAGCCCTTGGTCCTGCCAAGACTGAACACCCAGTAAATGTGATTGTTGGGGGGAGGGTGGTAATGGGCAGAGGATGGGGAGGGGAAAGTCCATATAGAAGGGGAGGGGGAGGGAGTAGGGGGATGTTGGCCAGGAAACTGGGAAGGGGAATAATAATCAAAACGTTAATAAGAAATACTCAAGTTAATAAAGATTTTTAAAAAAGAAAGAAATGTGGGTACACATGCTTTTGAAAATAGATGTCTAGATTTTAAGTGTTATTTTGTTGGATTGTTTCTTAAGGTATATGAGGTATCTTTCTACATCTCTTTTGATTACTTATGATTAAAACTCTCTTTTTTGATATTAGTATGATATCTGCACCATTTTTGGTTCCTTTGCTTGGAAAAACTGTTCTAATTCCTTTAATTTGAGATAAAGTCTATCTTTGTTGCTGAGGATCTTAAGAAGATTCCTATTGGTATGGAATGTCTACTTTGAGGACTTAGCTGAAATTGAATCTTCACCCAGGATCATCTCAGCAGCTCCAATTTCATTCCCTCATATCCAGCAAATGCTCTCCCTGTCCCGCACTCTGGAACCACTAGGTATGGCCAGGTTGAAGACACCAAACGTTTAGTTGTTGGTGGTGTAATTTCATTTCTTTTTTCTTTCTTTGTTTCTTTGCTTGTTTGGTTTTTGAGAAAAGGTTTCATAATATAACCTCCCTGGCTGTCCTTTAATTCAATTGATAGACAAGGCTGACAGGGAACTCAAAAAAGATCTACCAGCCTCTAAATACACAGAGCTGGAGAAAAGGTGTGGGCTACCATGCCAGACTTTGAGCACATCATTCTTAACTAAGCAGATATATTCAAATCAAGGTTTGTTTATATTCTGAGAAATTATCATAGCCTTAGCCCCATCACTTGGAGTCTCTTGTACTTTGGGACTCCAGTACACTGGAAATTTGGCCTTCCCTAATCAGTAAACATATCAAGAAATAAGGGTCTTCTCATTTTGTTGTGCAGGGGTTTCCTGCATGCTTGTAGCACTTCCTAATTGTTTCCTTCCTTCTAAGCAGTTTATGTAACCACCAACTCACCAGGAATCCAGCAGGCTGCTGAAGCTTGCCCAATCCTCTGTCTGATTGACCTCTACACCCAGGACCTGCACTTACATCTCTCTACAAACTTGAAACTTAGATTTCCTCCCAATCTTCCTATCCACCCACTCCACAGAAACTCAGATCCATTATGCTCACCCACACTTTGGTGCCACTCAGGATTCAACCTTACCTCATGTAATCATAGTCTTGTAGATTTAATTATTCCTGTTTATTGTCTTTTGCTTGTGTTTTGAGACAAGGTTTTTCTATTATTCTAGTCTCTTCTAGAGGTGACCTTGAATCGGCCTCCTGAGTCCTAATTACAGGTGTGGATCCACACAATGTTCAAGATTTAATCATTGCTCCAGAACAATTACAGGGTGATGATGGGTTTGTGTGGAGATTGAATTTTAAGGAAAAATTGGCCTTTGTCTCATGAAGCTTCTTCTTAGAAGACATTGGGGCTGCATCTGTAAGTCACTTTCTCAGGAAATAGATTTCTATTCAGTCTCCTTCCATGGGTGCTACCATTATTCCTCATACAAGGTACCTCCCTT
This sequence comes from Rattus rattus, assembly GCF_011064425.1. Lineage (NCBI taxonomy): Eukaryota > Metazoa > Chordata > Mammalia > Rodentia > Muridae > Rattus > Rattus rattus. Next base: position 180,337,456 of record NC_046155.1, read on the forward strand.
GCCTTAGAGGACAACATCCTGCTCAGTCTACAACCACTTTGTTTGCCCCCTTATTCAAGCACCTTCTCCATCCTGGACCATCCACACTGTCTAAAGGACACTTCAATCTCTTTATACACATTGTGGTATCTACACAGATACTCCAAGACTCCTGCATAGATGGCTCAGGGTTTTGATATGCTGCTGCCTGGGTCTCTGCTCCCAGGTTGTCCCTAGGCTAAATGGAATTAATTAGAAAATACTTATATCTTTTTTTGAAAAAATGAACTGTTTATAATTAATACCTAGGAACCTCAGCTTGCATCTCAGATGTTTAGCCACTATCAATGCAGGAAAAGGGAATCTCTGAGGGTCCTTTACTTATTCTCAAGAACTGTTTTATGAATGAAACTTAGGTTACTAGATCAAACCGTGGGAAGCTTTCTTCACATTTAGAGAGGATTAAAACTAATCACAAAAGCAGCTGTAAATTCTACAAATAAGGACCAGGTGAGATTTTTGTCAGAGTATTGTTCTACATTCTTGTGAGATCCTGGGGACAAATCTCAGTATCATCTGGTATATACAAAAAGGAAATGGATTGAAATTGTTATTCCATGTCTTATGATTTTAGACTTACCTTATCAGGGTCCACATATGAATGTTAGAAAAGAGCATGGAGCTGGTTTCTGCCTGCACCCAGAACTGAACTGGTCTCACAGCTCTCTGTACCCAAATTCGATGTGGAAGAGAGCTGGACTCTCAGAAATGAGGACAATTCTGAGAGCTCAGCGTAGACAACTACTTCTGTTCACATTCTTGACCCCACAGGAACCTGCCTAGTGCCCTCTCTGCCCTCTGCAAAAAGGAACTTAGGAGCAGTCAGGGGCAGGACCCTTCAGGTTGCTGCCTATGCCCAGAACAGAAAGGAGCTATGACACACATGAGAACAAAGGAAAGACCAACTCTTCTGCTCCAAGCAAACCACATCGAGGCATCAGCACACACAAACCTTAGAGCAGATCTCTGTACCCAGATCCAGCTGAAAGAAAACAGGTCTACAGGAGTGCTGACACACAGGCTTACAGGAGGGTCAAGCCACTGTCAGAGACAGCAAAACAAGCTAATACCAGAGACAACATTATGGCGAGAAGAAAACACAGGAAACTAAACAACAGAGAGCAAGACTGCTTGGCATCTTCAGAGCCCAGTTCTACCACCAATGCAAATAATGGATATCCATACACACCTGAATAGCAAGATAAGGAATTAATTAAAATCACATCACATAATGGTGATAGAGAACTTATTCTCAAAAAATTGTTTAGGGATGAACCTTAGGTTACTGGATTAAACCCTGGGAAACTTTCTTCACATCTACAGGGGATTAAAACTAATCACAAAAGAAGTTGTAAATTCTACAAATAAGGACCAGGTGAGGCTTTTTGTCAGAGCATTGTTCTAATTTTGTTTGACATCCTGGGAACAACCCTCAATATTGTGTGATAAATAAAAATAGGAAATAGATTGAAAAATGTTATGCCATGTCTCATTTTGTGTATTATTTTGGTCTTTATCTTATCAGGGTTCACATGTGTATGCTAGAAAATAACATGTAGCAGGTTTCTGCCTGGGCCCAGAACTGAACTGGTCCCACAGCTCTCTGTACCCAAATTCCATGGGGGAGAGAGCTGGGCCCTCAGAAATGCAGACAATCCTTAGAGCTGAGAGGTGACCACCACTTCTGCTCCTATTCCTAGCCTAAGAATAACCTGCCTAGTCCCCTCCGAATATAGGAACACAGAAGCAGTCAGCATCAGGAACCCTCTGGTTTCTGTTTCTGCCAAGAACTAATAGCCAGTCATCAGGAGTGATAACACACCTGAGAACAAAGGAAAGACCAACTCTTCTGCTCCATATGATCCACCTGGAGGCTTCAGGATACAAAAATCAAAGAGCATCTCTCTGTTCCCAGACCCAGCTTGAAATAAAACAGGTCTATAGAGTGCTGACACACAGGTTTACAAAAGGATCAAGCCACTGTCAGAGACAGCAAAACAAACTAACACTAGAGACCACCTGATGGCAAGAGACAAGCACAGTAACCTAAGCAACAGAAAACAAGACTACTTGGCATCATCAGAGCCCAGTTTTGCCACCAAAGCAAATACTGGGTATCCAAACACACATGAAAAGCAAGATTTTGATTTAATTAAAATCACATCACATAATGATAACAGAGGACTTTAAGAAGGACATAAGGGCATCCTCTTCCCTTAGGTTAGGGATGTTTTCTTCTATTATTTTGTCGAAGATATCTATTGGCCCTTTATATTGGGAATCTTCACTCTCATCTATACCTATTGTCCTTAGGATTGTTTTTCTCTTGTGTCCTAGATTTCCTGAATGTTTTGGGTGAGGAGCTTTTTGCATTTTATATTATCTTTGACAGTTGTTTCGATGTTTTCTATGGTGTCTTCTGCTCCTGAGATTCTCTTTTATCTCTTGTATTCTGTGATACAAGACATAGATGTTTGCATCTATGACTCTTGATCTTTTTCCTAGGTTTTCTATCTCCAGGGTTGTCTCCCTTTGTGCTTCCCTTATTGTTTCTATTTCCATTTTTAAATCCTAGATTATTTTGTCCAATTCCTTCACATGTTTGGTTGTGTTTTCCTGTAATTCTTTAAGGGATTTTGTGTTTCATCTTTAAGGGTTTCTACTTGTTTACCTGTGTGGTCCTATATTTCTTTAAGAGTTATTTATGTCCATCTTAAAGTCCTCTATCATCATCATGAGATGTGATTTTTTAAATCCAAATCTTGCTTTTCTGGTGTGTTTGGGTATCCAGTATTTGCTTTGGTGAGAGATTTGGATTCTGCTGATGCCAGGTAATCTGGTTTTCTGTTGCTTAGGTTCCTGTGCTTGCCTCTTGCCATCAGGTTGTCTCTAGTGTTAGCTTGTCTTGCTGTCTCTGACAGTGGCTTGACCCTCCTGTAAGCCTGTGTCAGCACTCCTGTTGTCTTTCTGCTGGATGTGGTAGCAGAGAGCTGCTACTGGGTTTATGTGACCTGAAGCCTCCCAGATGGGTTGCTATGCACAGAAGAGTTGGTCTTACCTCTACTCTCAGATTTGTAGATGCTCCTGGAGACTGGCTTTCAGCTCTTAGCATATGCAGAATCCCAGAAGGTCTCTGCCCCTGAGTGTTCCTTGGTTCCTGTGCCCAGAAAGCACAGAGAGCACTTAGACAGGTTCCTCTTGGGTCAGGAATGTGGGCAGAAGTAGTTGTCTTCCCTGAGGCCTCAGAATTGTCTGCCCTTCTGAGGGTCCAGCTCTCTCCCCCATGGGATTTGGGTGCAGGGAGCTGTGGGACTGGTTCAGTTCAGTTCCTGGAACAGGCAGAAACCATGTCCTTATTTATTTAAGGAAGTTATTTATGTCCTTCTTAATGTCCTCTACCATCATCATGAGATGTGACTTTAAATCATGATCTTGCTTTTCCGGTGTGTTGAGGTATCCTGGACTTGCTGTGGTGTGGGAACTGGCTTCTGAAAATCCCAAGTTGCCTTGGTTTCTGTTGCTTAGGTTCTGGCACTTGCCTCTTGCCATCTGGATATCTCTGGTCTTACTGTCTCTGACAGTGGCTTGACCCTCCTGTAAATCTGTGTGTCAGCTGTCTCTCCTCGTGCGATCTGGGTATAGAGAAATATGGCACAGGATCAGCTCCAGGCACAGAGGGAAACCAGGGTCTCATCCCAGTCTGCTTCTTGGATCTCATGTCCTGAGGGATCCAGGCAGGTTCCTCGGCTCTCAGGTATGTCAGCACTCCTGGGAGACCAACTCTCTCCCAGTGGAATTCAGGCACAGAGAGCTGTGGCACTGGGTCAGTTCTAGGGACCCATGTCTGGTTTTTGCAGGGTCCTTTTGTTGCAATGTGACACTTTACCCATACACATCTCCCAAGTCCCAGACATTAAATATGGTAGTTCTACATATTTAGAGTGTGCATGTCCTTTTCAAACAGGATACCACTCAACCTTTAAGTCACTTTTACCTACACTGGCCTTGAACTTTTTTTTTTTTGGTTCTTTTTTTCGGAGCTGGGGATCGAACCCAGGGCCTTGCGCTTCCTAGGCAAGCGCTCTACCACTGAGCTAAATCCCCAACCCCTGGCCTTGAACTTTTGATACTTGACAGGGCAGAGTGCTCAAAGCTAATATCTCTACACTGGCAATACAGAGACAGGAAGATGAGGATCCTGCTCAAGGTCATCTTTGGCTACATGGTAGCCTGTTGGGACATATGAGACCCTAAGTAAACCGCAAATGCTAACATCATTACAGTGCACCTAAGGAGGAACTGAGGCAGCAGGATCCACAGGAACTAAAAGCCAATCTGGGTTATGTCCTGAGTTCCATTCCATTTGAGTTATAGATGAGACAATGTGAACACTAAAACCACCATAGAAATACTATTCTTTCTAACCAAAGTAGAAAGAACCAAATGTCAAAATATAAAATGGAAGTGTGCCTCAGACATCTGAACATATCAGGGAATAAAAATCAATTTCTATCTTTTGTTGTATGTGGAATATGTTCCCTTGGCATGGTTCTGTGAGTCTATTATTAAGAGTGACATTTTGATGGATGTTTTTGTTGTTGTTGTTCTTACGGTTGTTGTTGTTGTTTCTGCTGCTGCTGCTGTTGTTGTTAGGGCTGTTTATCTGTTGGTTTTAATTTCTTTTATCTCTTTCCATCAATTGTGATTTTAAATGCTATGTTTGTGTTTTGTGTTTGACACTTACAGCCATCTCTAGGGTTTCACAATTCCCTAGGGGTCCATTTTATGAAAGAGCACTCGAGACCTGCCTGCCTGGAAGTTGTTCATGTACAAGACGGGACAGGAACAGAGACACAGAGAGAGACATGGACTCACCAGGGGTCACCAGTTCAAGTGCATGGATGGCAAGGAAAAATGATGATTCCAGCCAGTCTGACCAGAGTTGCTGAGAAGTCCTCCTTGGTTTTCTCTGAGTAGCTCAGTCTGTTCCGGTAGCTAAGGCCAGCACAGAACTTGTGAAATAAACTTTCCCAGAGTTGTTCATTGTGGATTGGGGAGCATAGGGTCCAATGGTGCTCTTCCTGCCACAGAGAGGAATAAGACACCCCTCTCTTTTCAGATTGGGGTGAGTGCAGATATCTGTCCTACAAGAGTTTAGAGTTGCTCAGAGGACCATGAAGGTACTAATAAGATTGTGTTTTACAACAGTAGAATGCTGTAGGGACATGCGGCTGAATTCAGCAGGAATTCCAGCAGGAATACTATGCCAGGAGCCTTGTGGTCTTGTGTTCAAAATGATGGCAGACATTTTGTTGGAGGGACCATCCATGTCAGTAACCCAGGTTTCTATGTGCCTCATGCTTTGAGTGATATTGGCACAGTCTAGAGAGAAAGAACACAGGAGATGACATCTTACCAATGTCAAAGTGAAAGGGACAGGAAAGCTTCCCAGAAGCCATCTCAAAGGACATGCAAGGATGCTTACCTGGGCAAGTACAAGCAATGTGCAAATACTCGTAGAAATGGAAGCAACATTGCAGATATGTCCAGCTGGGTGCAGACTCCAGGTAGAGGCCTGAAGCTGGCATAAGGCAGGGCCACAGCAGCACAGCAGATTGCTGCCCGATCATAAGGGTTTCTAGTTTGACCCTGGTCACAACACCTGGTCCCACACAGTGTGGAACTTGGTGCTGAGTCTGAACCCTGTTTACAAGGCAAATGATGGACTAAAACATAGAAGTATAGAGAGGCAGGAGGTGAGGAACTAGAGGACAGAATTGGTGGGGAGAAAGGGCAAAGCTGCCTCTGGAGTCACTCCACAGTTGTGTTTTACATAAGCTTTGCTCTGAGTTGGTTCTGAAGACTCCAGCAAGGTAACCTGTGATGGCTTTTGCAGGGGCATAAGGCTGGGTTGGGGGTTGTAAAAGGTTGATAGGAGGCTGCCCCCTAGAGGACTCACAGAGACACTTTCAGGCCACATTCTCAACCTGGGAACCCATTTGGGGTCAGGTGGGACAGACTGGGTAGGGAGACTTCTCTAGAGAGAGAATTCTACCTCATGAAGAAAACCATGTTCCCTGCAAGAAACAGAGAGCAAAGAACAGCCACTTCCTATAGAACAATTTCTGATGAGGAGGCTGGAGAAGAGGTCACAGGGCTACTGTTCCATATACAACTTTGGAGCACTTTTGTACCTTAGCTCTCTCCTCTGAGCAAAACCCAGTGAAAAGCTAGCCCTTCCTGCCTGGGATTTTATCTGGACAGATCTGTGCTGCTGTGGACATCTCTTTCTGTCCCCAGGAGCAGAGGGGACTGTGAACGCACTGGCTTCTGGACACCTGGATCCCCTGAAAGGCTGTCTGATTCTCAGCCAAGCCAACCACCAACACATGGCTCACAAGCCATGGAAATGAGGTTAGTCCTCTTCCAGAGTTAAAAGCAGAAAGAAACAGGAGAGAGGCTCTTAGTAACTTGGATACACAGGGAGCATACAGGGCTGGCCCTGCAGAGCCATAACACCTCACTGTTTTGCCAATGACTCTCTGCTTCCTTTGGACATACCCCCACCCTCCTCTCTCCATGCTTTAATCAGCATCTCTGCTATCCAATTCTGGCTCAGCAGGCATGAGGTGGTCTTTCAGGGGTTTCTATTGAATTGGTCTTTCTGAAGTGACATATCAAGTTCCTAAATGTGCCATAAGTGGGCACTTGCTTCATTTGTCACAAAGTCAAGAGGGAATATGGATAAGAAGAATGAGGACTTGTGCCCACCTGGTCTTGAAGATGACCCCAAGATCTCCTTTCCTCAGAGCCAGGTTCTTATGGGAAACGACTTCTTTTTGGTTGTGGCAGCAACAGCACAGATTTGAGAGAGTTCATGATTGTCTTCCTCACCCCCATCCAGTGGTGTTGCCAGGAATGAGGGCAAGTTCAGCCCACATCCTGAGGATGGACATCAGTAATGAGCTCTTCCTAAATGATGGAGACATTCTGAAGGAGCCTCTTCCTGTTTGATGGCATCTTCCTGGGTGAGGTTCTTTTCCTCCATGAGGGCATCTTTCTCCAAAGTATACCCAGAGGAGAAGCCTGTGAGGGTTACAATCTTGGGCACTTGCAGGGATCCACAGAGTTCCTCCTGGGTCTGCAGGAGGACATATTCCTGTCAGGCTTATATTCAATGACTCTCATGCTCCTGACAACACTAGGGCTCAGGCTGTCTGGAAAAACCTGTGTAGAAGTAGGTGGTAAACATGACGCACAGTCCCTGATCATGGGGTGTGTCTTGATTTGGTGAATGTTGAGCCTCTTGCTGGGATTTATCATTAGCATTTCAATGACGACATTGAAAATATCAATGGAAACATGAGGAGGTATGCTGAAGTTTGCAGCAATGATCACCTCCTCAAAAGACCTGCCTTAGAAAGGCAGGCTCCCAGACAACATGAGGAAAAGGAGGACCACTAAACTACAGATATCCACTGGGTAGCCCTCATCTACCTCTACTTACAAGAGTTCTGAGGCACAGTAGGGCAGTGTGCCACAGAAATTTGCCAGTTTCTGCCTAGGAATTACATTAGCAGCAAGGCCAAAATCAGACATCTTGGGTTTGCCCCTGTAATCAGTCAAAATAGCTGTCCTTTATGTCTCGATGGTCAATGTGATTGTTGTGGCAGTACTGCACAGCATGTACTATCTGAACAAACATTCTCCAAGGCTAGCTCTCCTCTAAAGACCACCTTCAATGATGAGATCTAGTAGCTCTCCCTCTGGGGCACACTCCATCACCATGTAAATGATCTCTCTTCTCTGGACCACATGAAACAGCTTGATAATGTTAGAATGGCTAAGGGATTTCATAATCCTGGCTTCCCTGCAGATCAGTGAGGCGTACTTCTTGGTGTTTCGAAGAATTTTTACAGACACAGAGGTCAATGTGGTGATATGGAAGGTCTGTTTCACCACTGAAAAGTTTCTTTCACCCAGTGGAGAAGTTTTCCTCTTCTCCAGTAGCAGACCTTCAGATCCTGCTGCATCATCAGGCTCTCATGACTTGACTAGAACCAAGCTCTAAGGAGAAATTTTTTTTAAAAAAAAGTTTTAAAATCAGGCCCAAGGTAATGTTTACAACTACAAATTATTTCTTATCAAAAAAGGGTCAGAAATATGTCAGACAACCTAGTCAGATACTTTAAATGCTTGGAAAGAGAAGAACAAATCACCTTCTAAAGCAGTAGATACAACTATGACAAGGATCAGGTCAATAGGGATCAACTGCAAACTGAAAAAACAAAACAAAGGATCAAAGACAGTAAGAGCTGCTCATTGGAAAAGACAACCATCCTACCCCCTGACCTCAGCATTCACTGTGAGCCAATGCACTAAGAAAATCAGGCTCAAGAAGAGTAGATAGGAGAACAGGCCCTCCAAAACCACAGTGTCCAGGCTGGGGAGCTATTTCTGGAGTCCAGAATGACAGCTACTCCTGCAGAGGACCTGCATTTGGTTCTCAGGACCCAGGTCAGGTGGCCCAAACTGCTGTAAGTTCAGCTCTAGGACATCTTACACCTCTGGCCTCTAAGGAGACCAATACAACACACTCACAGACGCTACATGTCACTTAGAATACTAATACAAGTCTTTAAATAATGTTATTTATGACCTTTAAAGGTCGAAGAGGGCATCAGATTCTCTGGAAATGGAACTACAGGTAGTTGTAGTGAGACTTTTGGTTTGTTTTAAAACCCAGTTATAGTATGTGAACATGTTATTGTTTTAATTCCAGGTGTATGACAAGAGGCTCACAACCAAATGTAATTCTGGTTCCTGAAAATCTGAGTCCCTCTTCTGACCTCCACAGCAGGGACCAGGGAGATGGTGCTCAGACACACATGAAGGCAAAAATATACCTACACGTAAATGAAAACATAAAATGTTCTAACTTATCAAATATAACTTAAAACAATAAAAAGTAAAATGAGAGATAATAAAGAGCATGGAAAAGTATATGCATAAAACAAGCAAGCAAATACACAAACCGAAACCAAAAAACCTTGTCATAGTGGAGAGAAACTACTTCGGGATTCAAAGCTCACAAAGTCCAAGTATAATCACTTAACAGCATCAAATTCCAGTTGGTTTCCAAACAACCTACAGCTTCAAACCTGTAATGGCAAGAGGCAGCCTCAGTCAGAGCTCTAAGTGAGCAGGTGTCTATCATTCCCAACAATGGTTCCTGGTGAGATCAGAGCAGGAAATAGACCAATGGTGTCTAGGCACAACCCACTGAGTTTCCTCACATTCTGTCTCAAAGGACAGGAAGAATGATCTTGGTCAGTGGGGCAGTAGAGAGCTGGTTACACTCAAATATCTGTCCCAAATGTTGCCCGTGATCCACTTCTTCCTGTTAGGCCCACTGCTTAAGATCCTTAATTTCTCCCAAACGGCACCCCCTGGTGGGAACTATGTTCAAACACTTGACACTCTGTGGAACTTTTGACACTCTAACTTTAACAAGAACAATTTCCTTGTTAACACAGAATCCTGAGAATGATGGATGGGCTCCAGATTTTTGGTCCTCCCTCAGTTATGGGTTCTGGTATTCCTTGGTTTCTAGATGGACAGTGTTCTGCTTTGACCCCAGCCTTTATAATAACTTTGTAGTAACTCAGGTCTACACTCTCAAAGTACTCAATTATTATTTGAGTATTATTTGAGTTTGTAAATGAACATTGATGGGTGCTAAAGGATGGTAGCTACTTACTACATTGGAAGTCAAGACAAAATACTGTTTGCCATGGTACCCCAGGGTTTGAGACTAACACCTGTGGGGCTGAGAGGAAGATGACACCATCCATCCCATGTTCTCCATGAGACCTAAGACATCTCACAAAAGCCCAGGATCCAGAGACACTAACAATTCCCTTCTGTTTTCCCAAAGGGACAGGAGTTTGTAAGGGAGTCTGTGAAGTGCTAGACAGACTATTCCAGCACTAGGCAGGTTTTGTTCCTTCACATGTTCTTTGAGTTCTTTGGACAGCACAACTCAAGGGCATGAGCTTGATCCTTTGCTTCAAAATTATTATTGACCCCTCTCCTGTGCCTTGTAAATCACTAGCTTTTGTACAACATTCACCCACCTTAAGACAGAAGATACCGCAAGGAATGACCGTGATCCAAGTAGTTGGAGGGACAAACTATGGTATGTGCCAGCCAGGAAAGTTCTTCAAGGAAGCACAAATCTGGCCCTCTTAAGACTTACATTTAGGGGGGAGGGAGAAAAAAAGATTTACATTTATTCTGTTCTTAAAGTCGTTTCAGTTGCCCACTTCCATAATTAGCATGAACAGAATGGGATCTGATCATTCCTTTGGCCCTTGCATGGCGTCATGACTTTTGAACTTGCCATGGTCCAGCCTTGACATGAGTCTGGGGTTGTCACAGACTAGGGATACTTGGTAGGCGAATAAGAAAATACACAATTGAGAATATACATACATATACATATACATATACATATACATATACATATACATATACATATACATATACATATACATATACATATACATATACACATATATATGCTAAAAGGCTGTTCTTTTTATCCATGAGAGCTTCTGAACTCAAGAGTCAGAAATGCTCACATAGATTTAACTCAACCCCAGTAACTTATTGCAATCATACAAGGAAGTTGGGTTACAAAATTTATAAGGGGTTGGGTAAATGCTTCTCAATTTTCCTGTGTCAACATTTTCTTATGATACAGAACTGTACAGATTGAGAAGAGAAAAAAAGGGAACTATACAATCTCAAACATAAATGTTTTGTAGCAAGCACATTTTTTATATCTCTCAATCACCAGTCTCTAATTAGGTCAGGGGCAGCAGTATTGCGGTTACAGAGTCACCATCTTTCACATATGACAGTGTGGTTTTCATAAAAGGGCAAACATAAGGTCATACTGCTAACCTTACAGTCTTGAGGACCCCACCTGTCTACGAAAACATCCTTACTTAACCTGTATGGAGAATTTCTAGGGGGATGCCACCACCTTCCCTAAACCCAAGGAACCCATTGTCGATTTTCTGGGAAATATCTGTATGCTATTCCATCCTCAGTTTTGTAATAAAAATGTCCTGTTTTTATTGTACAGAATTTAGACTATGACTGGAGGATCAGCTGCAGATTTACTCATCTCTGCCCTCGGCTCTAGGTTACTCTCATTTTCACCTCGACTGAGTGTAACATACATTTCTCTTGAACTCATGAACAGCCTTCACTTTAATACTATTGGTACCATCTAGCTTCTGGACATCAAGCAAGCTCCTACTAAGTCTTGCCCAGTTACCAAATACTGGTATAATCAAGGAAAGAGGAAAGAGAAGGAACAGTAAATAAACAGGAGGATGATAAGTACCCAGAATAGTTGCAGAATTGACAACATGAGGTGCCTGAACCAAAGAAGCAGACCCTGAAGCCTCAGTACTCATACTGGACCCCAAAAGAGGTCATGGCCCTGTGCCCTGAAACAAGACACCAAGCAGGGTTTTCTTCCTTGTTATCAGGTGTCCCAGGCATCTTGGGCTTATTGTGCAGTGACTCCAACATGAACTGCCAGGAAGATCCTAAGATAACCAGCTAGAAGGAAGCTTTCTGCTAAAGCACAGAGACACATTGTTGCCCTTCCTTAAGAGACCATGCAATATTGCCAGTCAGTCCTGTGAATAGGAGAACTTGATAACTAGGCCTGTACTTGGAAAGTAAGGGTATGAACAGAAAAGGAAACACTGGGGGACTTGGAAGGGGCAGGCAATAGAAAGTGTGATCAGGGAGGGAAAGTAATCAAAGTTCTTCATGTACGTGTATGGAAATATCATTGTGAGAATGAGCATGTTGTGTAAACTAATGTTCCAAAATAGTTAAAGGAATAGAGCCATGTAAAATAGGACATTTTTAAAGCAAAGTAAAAAAACTATTAACAAAGACAATAAAGAATTTCCCAATCATATTTCAACGAAGAACTAGAAGAGTTAGTTTAAAAGCAGAAAACAGAAACCTCTAAACTGAAACATAGGAACGTACAAGAAAACTCACTGTGTTCAGATTCAACAACTCACAAAGATCCAAGCGCAGTGGCTCACCAGCCTAGAAACCCAAATGCTCTCCAACCAACCAACAGCACCTGCACTCACTGTGAGGACAGAGGCAGCCTCGGCCAGAGCTGTAAGTGGGCAATGACCTCACAATGGTTCTCTTTGAGGTCAGAGCTGAAATGGAGCAATGATGGCAGGGCACAACCCACTGATTCCTTCACATTCTATCCTCAAGACAGGAAAGGCTGGGCCGTGGGACAGTGGAGACCTGCCAAGGCTACATTTGCCAGATTTTCTACAACTTTTCCAAACAGGGCCACACGCTAGGGACCAATGTTCAAGCACGTGATCCTCTCTTAGTTCATATCCAAACCCCAATAAAGACGCTTTCCACTTTAGCAATACTAGGTGGAGTCCTTTAAATTACATCAGGCTGCACACTGCTATCCTTCACTGGCTCTGCACACTGTATTAATATGCTTTCTCCTGCTGGGACTCCAAACACCACAAACAAATGCAACTTGGGGAAGAAAGGGTTTATTTGGCTTTTACTTCCCAGTCACAGCCTGATTGGAAGTCAGGGCAGGAACTCAAGACAGGACGTGAGGCAAGAACTGAGGTAGATACCATGGAGTACAGCTTCTTATGGGCTTGCTCTCCATGACTGAGCCTGCACATATATACGTATATAGAGCCATGACCTTGTACCCAGGGACATAAATCAGACATAATGCTCCCCCATAGACTTACCTATTAAGTTCCCTCTTCTTCCCCAGATTTTCCTAGCTGTGTCAAGTTGACAAAAAAAAAAAAGCAATTCGCACATGTTAGCATTTGTATAAAAGTGAAGATCATGGCTCACTTTTCACTTGGACATAAACATTGTATAGTAAGTGCTGGTTCATAGAACCTGCCTCATTCATACTCAAGAAAATAAGTTCCCTATTTTAGGTTTGAAGTAAAAAGAATAAAATGGTAGCTCCTGACTGACACTAGGATGCTGTGACACAATGCTCTGTTTCCCAGGACACTCCAGGGTAAATGACTACTATCTATGGGGCCAAGAGGAGAACACTTAGTCAAATCTTAACCCAAAAATGTTCAAGAATTTTATTGAGTATTTTTGCATTGATATTAATAAGGGAGATTGGTCTGAAGTTCTTTCTTTGTTGGGTCTTTGTGTGGTTTAGGTATAAGAGTAATTGTGGCTTCATAGAAGGAATTTGGTAGCACGCCATCTGCTTCAATTTTGTGGAATAGTTTGGATAGTACTGGTATGGGGTCTTCTAGGAAGGTCTGATAGAATTCTGCACTGAACCCATCTGTACCTGGGTTCTTTTGGGTTGGGAAATTTTTAATGACTGCTTCTATTACTTTAGGAGGTATTTAAATGGTTTATCTGTTCCTGATTTAACTTCGGTACCTGGTATCTGTCTAGGAAATTGTCCATTTCCTGCAGATTTTCAAGATTTGTTGAATATAGGCTTTTGTAGTAGGGTCTGATGATTTTTTTAATTTCCTCTCATTCTGTAGTTATGTCTCCCTTTTCATTTCTGATTTTGTTAATTTGGACACACTCTCTGTGTTCTCTGGTTAGTCTGGCTAAGGGTTTATCTATCTTGTTGATTTTCTCAAAGAACCAACTTTTGGTTCTGTTGATTCTTTGTATGGTCCTTTTTGTTTCTACTTGGTTGATTTCAGCTCTGAGTTTGATTATTTCCTGACTTCTACTCCTCCTGGGTGTATTTGCTTCTTTTTGTTCTAGAGCTTTTAGGTGTGCTGTCAAGCTGGTGACATATGCTCTCTCCTGTTTCTTTCTGTAGGCAGTCAGAGCTATGAGTTTTCCTCTTAGCACAGCTTTCATTGTGTCCCATAAGTTTGTGTATGTTGTACCTTCATTTTCATTAAATTCTAAGAAGTCTTTAATGTCTTTCTTTATTTCTTCCTTGACCAGGTTATCATTGAGTAGAGCACTGTTCAACTTCCATGTATATGTGGGCATTCTCTCCTTATTGTTATTGAAAACCAGTTTTAGCCTGTGGTGGTCTGATAGGACACACAGGATTATTTCTACCTTTCTGTATCTGTTGAGGCCTGTTTTATGACTGATTATATGGTCAGTTTTGGAGAAAGTACCATGAGGTGGTTAGAAGAAGGTATATCCTTTTGTTTTGTTCTATAAATATCTGTTAAGTCCATTTTGTTCATGACTTCTCTTAGTCTATGTCTCTGCTTAATTTCTGTTTCCATCATCTGTCCACTGATGAGAGTGGAGTGTTGAAATCTCCTACTATTACTGTGTGAGGAGCAATGTGTGCTTTGAGTTTTAGTAAGGTTTCTTTTATGTATGTAGGTGCCCTTGTATTTGGAGCATATGTATTTAGGATTGAGATTTCATCTTGGTAGATTTTTCCTTTGATGAGTATGAAGTGTCCTTCCTTATCTTTTTTGATGACTTTTGGTTGAAAATAGATTTTATTCTATATTAGAATGGCTACTCCAGCTTGTTTCTTCAGACCATTTGCTTGGAAAGTTGTTTTCCAACCTTTTACTCTGATGTAAATCTGTCTTTGTCTCTGAGGTGTCTTTCCTGTAGGCAGCAGAATGCTGGGTCCTCATTGCATACCCAGTTTGTTAATCTGTGTCTTTTTATTGTGGAATTGAGTCCATTGATGTTGAGAGATATTAAGGAATAGTGATTGTTCCTTCCTGTTATATTCGTGTTTGGATGTGAGATTATGTTTGTGTGCTTGTCTTCTCTTTGTTTTGTTGCAAGATGATTAGTTGCTTGCTTTTTCTAGGGTGTAGCTTGCCTCCTTATGTTGGGCTTTACCATTCATTATCCTTTGTAAGCCTGGATTTGTAGAAAGATATTGTGTAAATTTGGTTTTGTTGTGGAATATACTGGTATCTCCATCTATGTTAATTGATAGTTTTGCTGGACATAAAACCTGGGCTGGCATCTGAGGGTCTGTATGACATCTGTCCAGGATCTTCTGGCTTTCATAGTCTCTGGTGAGAAGTCTGGCGTAATTCTGATAGGTCTGCCTTTATATGTTACTTGACCTATTTCTCTTACTGCTTTTAATATTCTTTCTTTGTTTTGTTCATTTGTTGTTTTGACTATTATGTGATGGGAGGAGTTCCTTTTCTGGTCCAATCTATTTGCAGTTCTGTAGACTTCTTGTATGTTTATGGGCATCTCTTTCTTTAGGTTAGGGAAGTTTTCTTCTATGATTTTGTTGAAGATATTTACGAGTCCTGTGAGCTGGGAGTCTTCATTCTCTTCTATATCTATTATCCTTAGGTTTGATCTTTTCATTGTGTCCTGGATTTCCTGTATGTTTTTGGCCAGTAGCTTTTTTCCATTTTCCATTATCTTTGACAGTTGTGTGGATGATTTCTATGGAATCTTCTGTTTCTGCGATTCTCTCTTCTATCTCTTATATTTTGTTGGTGATGCTTATATCTATGGGTCCTTGTCTCTTCCTTTGGTTTTCTATATCCAGAGTTGTCTTCCTTTGTTCTTTCTTCATTGCTTCTATTTCCATTTTTAATTCCTTCACCTGTTTTATTGTGTTTTCCTGTAATTCTTTCAGGGATATTTGTGTTTCCTCTCCATAGGCTTCTACTTGTTTATTCTTGTTTTCCTGCATTTCCCTAAGGGAGTTCTTTATATCTTTCTTGAGGTCCTCCATCTTCATGATCAAATGTGATTTAAAATCTAGATCTTGCTTTTCTGCTGTGTTTGGATATTCAGTGTTTGCTTTGGTGGGAGAATTGGTCTACAAGGATGCAATGCAGTCTTGGTTTTTGTTGCTTGGGTTCCTGCGCTTGCCTCTCGCCATCAGGTTGTCTCTGGTGTTACCTTTTTCTGCTATTTCTTACAGTGGCTAGAGTGTCCTATAGGCCTGCGTGTCAGGAGTGCTGTAGACCTGCTTTCCTGTTTTCTTTCAGCCAGTTATGGGAACAGAGTGTTCTACTTTCAGGCGTGTAGTCTTTCCTATCTATTGGTCTTCAGGTGTTCCTGTGGGCCCATGTCCTGAGTCCACCAGGCAGGTCGCCTGGAGCAGAAAAGTTGGTCTTACCTCTGGCCTCGGGCCTGAAGTCTTTCCTTGGGAGTGGGTTTCAGCTCTCTGTGAGGGCAGCAACCAGAAGGGCCTGCCCCACCTTCTCTCAGGTCCCTGTGCACAGTGGGCCCAGATAGTACTAGGCGTTTTCCTCTAGAGTCAGAAGTGTGGGCAGAGTGTAGTCTTTTCTGGCTTCCCTGGCATGTCTGCCTCTCTGAAGTTCTGCCTCTCCCTCCCATGGAATTTCAGTGCAGGGAGCTGTTTGACCAGGTCCCTTCAGATCCAGGCAGAGTCTGGACCACAGAGCACCTGCAGCTTGAGTGCCCCTATCTTCCTGTTCCCAGATGCCCTATGTCCCCCATTTTTAATAAGGTTATTAGGTTCTCTGTAGTCTATCTTCTTGAGTTCTTTGTATGTTTTACATATTAGCCCTCTATCAGATGCAGTGTTGGAAGTCATCTTTTCCCAATCTTTTGGTATCTATTTTGTACTATTGACAGTGTCCTTTGCTTACTGAAGATTTTCATTTTTATGAGATTCCCATTTGTCAATAATTGATCTTAGAGCCTAAGTCATTGGTGTTCTGATCAGGAAAATATCCCCTGTTCCGACGTGTTCTAGGCTCTTTTCCATTTTCTCTTCTGTTAGATTTAGGGTATCTGGCTTTATGTGGAGGTCCTTGATCCACCTGGACTTGAGCAATGTACAGAAGATAAGCATAGATCAATTTGCATTCTTCTACATGCTGAGTCACACTTGAATCAACATCATTTGTTGAGAATGCTGTCTTTTTCCCACTGGATGATTTTTGCTTCTTTGACAAAGATCAGGAGACTGTATGGGTTTATGTCCTGGTCTTCAATTCTATTCCATTCCATTGATTTAGCTGTCTGTTTCTGTACCAATATCATGCTCTTTTTATCACTATTTCTCTGTAGTACAGCTTGATTTTGCCAATGGTGATTTCCCCTAGAAATTCTCTTATTGTTGAGAATTTTTTTCACTATCCTGTGTTTTTTGTTATTCCATATGAATTTGAGAATTACTCTCTCTTTGTGAAGAATTGAGTCACAATTTTGGTGGGGAATCTGTAGATTGCTTTTGATATGATGGCCATTTTTACTATGTCAATCCAGCCAATCCATGAGCATGAGAGTTCTTATCATCTTCTGAGGTTTTCCATTTCTTTCTTCGAAGACTTGTACTTCTTGTCATACAGGTTTTTCACTTGCTTGGTTAAAGTCACACCAAGATACTTTATATTAATTGTAACTCTTGTGAAGGATGTAATTTCCCTAATTCGTTTCTCAAATTGTTTATCCTTTGAGTAGAGAAAGGCTATCGTTTGATTTATTTTAGGAAGCTTTATACCCAGCTAATATGCTAAAGTTGTTTATCAGCTGTAAGTATTCAATGATAGAATTTTTGGTGTCAATTGTATATACTCTCCATCATCTTCAAATAGTGATATCTTAACATCTTTCTTTGAAATTTGTATCTCTTTGACCTTCATTTGTTGTCTAATTATGATGGATAAAACTTTGAGTATGCTATTGAATAAATAGGGAGAGAATGGGAAGCCTTGTTTTGTTCCTGATTTTAGTGGGATTGCTTCAATTTTCTCTCCATTTAGTTTGATGTTGACTATCAGTTTGTTTTATATTGCTTTTATTACTTTTATGTATGTGCCTTGAATTCCTGAGCTTTCCATTATTTTTAACATGCATTAGTTTTGTATTTTGTCAAAGACTTTTTCATCATCACATGAGATGATCATGTGGTTTTTTCTTTGAGTTTGTTTATTTAGTAGATTATATTGATGGATTTTCCTATATTGAACCATCCCTCCTATGATTAAGCATCTTTGATTATGGTGAATTATCATTTTGATGTGTTTGATGAACTTGATTATTCACTCTTGTCTACTCCTCTTGGGTATATTTGCTTCATTTTGTTCTGGAGCGTTCAAATGTGCTGTTAAATTGCTATATGTGATCTCTCCAATTTCTTCTTTTTCATTTAGAAGAAATAAGTCATATTAACTTAGAAATTTCATGCAAAAAAATCTCTCCCATCATCACAGTTTATAATATATCACAAATGAAAGATGTCCTCTAAATCACTGTAACTCTAAACATCAATGAATCATCTTGTACTATGATAGTATCCATTCTTACATCTTGCCAGCAGCTCATGCATCTGGCCCAGGGTCACTTCATAATATATGATAACCATGGTTAGAGCTTCATCTTGTTCAACTCTATCTTAAATACATCCTAAATACACTTATTTAAGGTCATTTCTTTTTTTTCTCATCTTACAATTAAAGTCTTAAAGATACGATGGAATCTACACAAACCTATATAATCTCAGAGTACTAATGTAGACATAGATATATAAAGAAATTAAAATTAAGTAAAGGCATAAATGCAGACAAAGCTACAAAAAGTCGGTAATGAAGGCTCCAATCTTAAATTCACTCCTTTTTTCTTTCTTGTAGTCATCACGAACTCTCAGAAGGTCAAGAGGTGAAGAAATGTTTTGTGACTTCACACATGAGAGAGCATGGCAGAAAAATCTGTCAAGATTTTGGCACACCCATTGTTTTTGTGCATCTTGCTCTTTAATGCCCATTTGTGGGTGAATGATTAAATTTTAGAATGTAGTTAGGAATTATGTCAATCTAAGCATAGCTTGCATATCTAGTTTAAGAAATATCTCTTTGTACCAAATAAAATGTGTTATAAACAACAACAGAACAAAGTACAGATATCAAAAGACCATGGGAACCCAGACCCAAAAGGATACATCTACAATGCAATGTCTGCACCTAAGGCTCTGGAAATATTTGGAAGAGGGAATGGACAGATTGTAAAAACAAAAGACCAGGGAATTTCCTATTTGATTGTCTCCAACAAATGACAGGGAAGCTACATAGTCATGATATCTCTACAGCATTGTTACCCAAATAAGATCTAAATAATTATATTGATAGACATGCTGACACAAAAAAAGAAACGCTCACAGGGTTCATCCCTGAAAAAATATTACAGACAACCAATTTTTGCTGAGAGAGGGGGAATTAGCCTTTTTCAGGGATACACCTTTTAATTGGTTATTATGACAAGACTGACAAGACCTTTCCATTGATTCTTGAGCCTCTGACATGTGATTCAGTTCTAGCTAATGGAATATAACAGGAAACATGCCCAAAGATAATGTTTTATTTATAAAGAAATATTTATATTTTCCTTTGAAGATTTGCTTTATGTTGACTACCTGTGGGTTCTTGGGCTTTACACTTAAAAAGTATTAAAAGTGCAGTAAACCCTTAGGGAAGAACTCCAAATGATGAGGATAACAGAGAAAGATATGGACAGAAATCTTGATCTTGGTGATGTTACAGAGCTACTGAGCTAACCTCTCTGCAAGCATGTTTTTCTATTCATTAAAGCCCATTCGACTTAATAGTTTAGTTCTTATCATCTGAATGTCTTAACAAAAAGAGTAGTTTATTCTTCTATACATGTTGGGGATGCACTGCTTGAAATGGAAAATTTGAATTAGCATTTAAAAATAATTCAAGAGGGTTGGGGATTTAGCTCAGTGGTAGAGCGCTTGCCTAGCAAGCTCAAGGCCCTGGGTTCAGTTCCCAGCTCAAAAAAAAAAAATAATTCAAGATGAGAGATGAGGGAAATAAAGTGAGGTCACCACTAGCCAAAGTTAGCCATAACTAGACAATGACATTGTAGTAAAACATTTTGTTTTGCGATCAGGTAGAAACATGAGGTCTAAAAAGCCATAAACGACCTTAAATATATAATAGTGGTTATTAATGCTTTTATTTATACTTTGGTATGTTACTCTAGAATTTAGGCTCTGTTCTACTGGCAAACAGAGTCAGAGGAATTTAATGGTGAACACTAAAGAAAGCTATATATTCTAGCTAGCCATATTTGATAGAAGAACAACACATGATGAAAGAAACTGATAGCATAAAGGCTGGATTAGAAGAGATCAAGACCATGTTGCTCTATTTACAGTGGTAAACATTTCTTCATATATATTTAAGGGGAAAATTGCCTTAAGTCATTGACTAATATAGGCTATGACTAATATAGGCTAATAACAGTCTCTGTTAAATTTCTATCATTTTTAGAAAATTGTTCCAGGATTAAAAAAAACAACTATTTTCCTGCAGCTCCCAACTGTACCCCTGGGATGAATTTTGTTGGCTTGATTAGAATCTATGTCTCCATTTTCAAACCCATTACTGTGACCAGAGAAATAGAGCATTCTACTTATCAAACTGAGTCACAAGCCTATACCTGGAATCAGGAGGATGACTCACTGAATGACTTACACTGAGAAAAGGAGGGGTTCTGCTATCTAGAATAGACATGATTAACAATTAAAACACTATTAATTAATTAATTAATTGCTATTTTTAAATGGAAAATGAGAAGTTGATCTGGGGAAGTGTGGAGTTGAGGGGTAGAACCGGGAGAAAAAAAGCAAGAGGAAACTCTAGTCAGAATGTAATATATGTGATGAGAATTTTTTTCAAGTTAAGTTCCTAAGTTCCTTAGTTGCTATCTTCCCCCAGGGCTAACACGCTCACCATTTGTTAGTGCTTTTCCCAAGGCCTGGTATTTCCTGCCCCAGGCTTTCATTTGTTGGGACATCCTTGGGCCACTCGGCCCTTCTCCTTGCAATATGCACTATGGTTCTTTTCAAGGAGTTTTCTGTCTCTCTTTTGGTTGGAGTTTCTCTTCTCTGCTTTCCCTAACTGCTGTAGCCAAGATTCTCCATAAATTCCCGGTCAGATCTAGTCAGGGAAAATTCGCTTTTGATGACAGCCTGGTCATTCAATGGTGCCCTCATGTCTCAGGGGACTTCCTTTCTGGATTCCTGCATTATCCCCTCTTTCTCTCCTGTCATGAGGAGGACTCTCATGAGTTGTTGAATATCATACCAGGTGAGCTGATGAGTAAATAAAACAGTCTGAGATTAATCATCTCCTTGGTGTTATCTGACAAGGGGGGTGTTGGGCCTTCCAATTGTACAGGTTGGCTGAAAAGAAAGGCCAATATTTCATGGCTGGATTGCAATCTATGGGCCTGTAGGCTCAGAAGGGGAGGGCCACTGTTATATCAGGTGAAGTGGCCCTTTTGCTCTGGGTCTCCATAGCTGGTCTCTGTTCTGAGGGCCCCCTCTACCCTCCCCCCTTGCTGGGGATGGAAGAAGGTGGGGTGTGGAGGATCCATCAGTATCAGAGCCACTGTGGACGGGTTCTGGAGGTTGTTCTTTAAGACTCGTTGTTATCTACAGGGTTATTCTCCTTCATGGCCAGGACCTGTGAGAGTCTTGGAGATAACAAAGCTTTTATTCAAGGGAGGGAGAAGTCCTCCACTAGATCCTTCCAGGTAAATATATAGGGCACTTGGTCTGGGTGCCCAAGAGATCCTGTTCTAAAGACTCTTTCCTTTATTTCTTTGATCACCTGCAAATCAAGGGTCCCTACAGGTGGTCACCCTACTCCAAAGATGGGCCATTCATAGGTTCAGAGAGTTAACTAAAATTAACTAACCTGTCCTTCTTTACTTCTATTGACAAGTTTTCTTCTCTTTTCCCAACTTCCCTCCAGTGATTAACCAGGATGTTTAATGGGGTAGATTCAGTTTGTCCCATTCCCCAAAATAGTGTCAGTTGAAGTCCAAGTCCAGGAACACAGAGAAAGACATTCAACACACAGTCAGTTTGCCCCTCTCATGGGCACAGAAACCAGGTAATCAGGTGACCCGCCAGTTTATGCTGGTATTGAGTCCAATAGATTCCAAAAGGAGCAGAGTCCTCCCAACTCCCTCCAAACCAGACAAAACCAAAGGATTTCTAAGCCTTATGGATGCTCTCAAGCAAACCAAAAGCAACAACATGGAAACAGACAACATGGGTACAGGTTAAAACATATACAGACAACACAGATACAGACAACATGGATACAGGCAACTGTGGTACCTGGCATCAAGCTGGAGCTGTTCCTCTGACCACCATTCCCAGAAACATCATAGGCAGGGTCTGGCTTCCTGGTTCATGTACCAAATGTAAGGCTGGAAGTGAGTCTTAACTACTGTGAGACTCCATAACCCCAAAGTGAGACATGAGAACAGAGTTTGATGCAAATGCAAGAGGTTTATTTTCCGATGTGTTGGGATCAACCTTCAGTCAGCCTTTTGTGGCGAGTGACTGAAAGGCAATCCCGAATGACTATAACAAGGTGTTTTTATACTTTTTAGGGGTACAGTTTACATCAGCAAGGTTACAGTTTAAACTTATTAGCTAAGCATATTTACCTTTGAATCTATAGGCTAGCAAGCATATGATATGCTTTCTAACTCTATCTGGGACCAAAGGGTCAGGTGACTATCAATAAATTCTGCAATTTTTCAAGAATGTCTCTGTTTCTCCCAAGAACTGTGGGTGGAGAATGGAATTTGACTTAGTCTTGACCTGAGGTGGGAAGCTGGTACTTGGATTAATCTTGGCATGAGGTGGTGGGTGTAAGGCTGGCAAAAGCCCCTAGGGTTCTTCAATACCATGTGTGCCTCTCCTTCAGGGACGAGGATTCCAGGATGACCACTGATCAATTTCTTTTTCTCTATCATTTTGAACATAATTACACAATATCTTCTGGACTTTAACTTTTGGTCTGGTGAGAAAAGTGGATGAACAATTGTTGGTGAGAATTTGACAAAGTTTCCTACTCTCAGTTGAAGGATCCTATATATGCAGGCTCATTCATAAACAGTAAGCCACTAAGCAGCTTTCTTCCATGGCATCTGTTTTTCTTCTTGCCTCAAGAGTCCTATCTTAAGTTCCTGCCTTTACTTCCACTCATGGTAGGCTGTGATTGGGAAGTAAAAGGAAAAAATTTCTTTTCTTCCTCAAGTTGCATTTGGTTATGATCTTTTGAATCCCAGAAAAAGAAAGCATATTAATACAGTGTGCATACCCAGTAAAGAATAACAGTCTGCAGCATGTTGTAAATCAAACGATTCAACCTAACATTATTAAATTGGAACAAGTCTCTGAATCCTCAGTTTGGAGAGAAGTCTCAGGCCTAATGGGGAATGTCATCTCTCCCTAAGCCTCACAGGTGTTAGTCTCAAACACTTGTGTACCATGGCAAACAGTATTTTTCCCTTCTACCAATGTAATGAATAGCTACCATCCTTTAGTACCCATCAATATGTGTTTGAAACATAATTGAATATATTGAGTATAGACATGAGTAATTACAAAATTATCGTAAATGCTGGAGTCTAAGTGAAAATCTGAACACTGTTCGTTTAGTAGCCAGTGAATATCAAAGTCCATTGACTGAGGGAGGACTGAAGTTCTGGAGCCCATTATCATTTTTAGGGTTCCTTGTTAACAAGGAATGAGTACTTGTTAGATATAGGATATCTAACAAGAGCATCCACAGAGCATCAAGTGTTTGAACATTGTTCCACCAGGTGGTGATGTTTGTGGGAAATTATAGAGCTTAAGCATTGGGCCTTGAAGGAAGAAGTGGGTCACTGGGCAACATTGGGGACAGAAATTTGAGAGGAACCAGTCCTCTATTGCCCCACTGAACAAGATTCTCCTTTCTTTCCTTTGAGATAGAATGTGAGGAAAATGAGTGGTTTATGGCTAGATACCATTGGTTCAGTTCTTGCTCTGACCTCACAAGAGACCACTGTCTACTTACAGCTCTGGTGAGGCTGTCTCCTGTTCTTACACTACAGAAAGCAACTGGAATTTATGCTGCTAAGAGATTATATTTGGACTTCAAGAGCTTTGGACCCTGAAAGAGAGTTTCTATTCACTTTGGTGACTATGTTTGCATTTTTTGGTTATGGTTTGTGTATTTGCCTTGATGTGTATCCCAGTACCTCCTCCATGGTCCCTGCTGTGGAGGTCAGAAGAGGGAGTGAGATTCTCATGATTTGTAGCTACAGGTGTTTCTGAGCCTCTCGTGACACACCTAGAAAAGAATAACATGTTAACATGCCATAACTGTCTAGAAAATCGTTCATTTCACCCAGATTTTCCACTTGTGCTAATTATAGTCTTTTGATGTAGAATTTGATGATTTTTTTAATTTCTTCACTTTCTGTTGTTATGTCTCCATTTACATTTCTGATTTTGTTAATTTGGATACTGCCTCTGTGCCCTCTGGTTAGGTTGGCTAAAGGCTTATCTATCTTGTTGATTTTCTCAAAGAACCAGCTCCTGGTTTTGTTGATTCTTTGTATACTTCTTTATGTTTCTATATGGTTGATTTTAGCCCTGACTTTGATTATTTCCTGCTGTTTACTCCTCTTTGGTGTATTTACTTCTTTTTATTCCAGAGCTTTCAGGTGTTCTGTCAAGCCATTAGTGTATGCTTTTTCCAATTTCTTTATGTAGGCACTTAGAGCTATGAGTTTTCCTCTTAGAATTGCTTTCATTGTGTCCCATTTTTGTGTATGTTGTGCCTTACTTTTGGAGAAATTCTTATTTTTTTCTTTTTTATGTTATCATTCAGTTGAATGTTGTTAGACTTCCATGTGTATGTAGGCTTTCTGTTGTTTTTGTTGTTATTAAAGACCAGCTTTAGTCTGTAGTGATCTGATAGGATGTGTTGAAATATCTCAGTCTCATTCTAGTTGTGGCTTGTTTTATGTCCGATTATATCATCATTTTTGGAGAAGTTATCAGGGTGCTTAGAGGAAGGTATATTCTTTAGTTTTAGGATAAAATTCTCTGTAGATAGATGTTAAATCCATTTGGTTCATAACTTCTGTTAATCTCACTGTGTTGTCTCTGTTTAGTTTTTGTATCCATGATCTGTCCAATGTTGTGGGTGGGTTTTTTTAATTCTCCAACTATTATTGTGTGAGGTTCAACGTGTGCTTTTTTACAAATGTGGGTGCCCTTGCATTTGGGGCATAGATATTCAGAATTGAGAGTAGAACTTGGTACATGTTTTTCCTTTGATGAGTATGAAAACTCATCTCTTTTGAAAACTTTTCATTGAAAGTCAATGTTATTTGAAATTAGAATGGCAACTCCAGCTTGTTTCCTAGGGACATTTGCTTGGAAAAAAATTTCCCAGGCTTTCACTCTGAGGTAGTATCTGTCTTTGTCACTAAGGTGTGTTTCTGTATTCAGCTAAATAATAGGTCCTGTTTATGTATTAAGTCTGTTATTTTAGTTCTTTTAATTGGGGAAATGAGTCCATTGATATTAAGAGATATTAAGAACCAGTGATTGTTTCTTCCTGTTATTTTTCTTGTGGAATTATGTTTGTGTGGCTCTTTTGGGTTTGTTGTAAGAATAATAATTTCTTGCTTTTTCATGGGATTAGTTTCTCTTCTTGTGTTGGAGTTATCCTTCAATTATCTTTGGTAGGGCTGGATTCGTGGAAATATATTTTTTAAATTTTGATTTGTCATAGAATATCTTGGTTTTTCCATCTACATTGAGATTTTTGCTGGGTATATAATTCTAGCTGTCTCTCTCCCCAAATGCCCTCTCAAACCCCTATGGTCCTTTGCACTCCTGGTCCTGTTCTCCCCCAATTTCCATAGATGATCCAGAATAGCTATATCCCTTCCATTCTCAATGGAAAACCATGTGTTTCTCAATAGATCATTTCTATATACTAATCTCCTTTAGCTATCATTTTATTTAATGCCTAATGTGCAAGTATAAGTGAACATACCATATTTATCTTTTCTATGTCTTGATTTCCTTGAAGGACTCAGGATCTTCACCAGCCACATACTCACCTGCCTCCAGTCAAATCTAGGATAGGTTTCAGCTTTTAGCCTTTGGGTTAAGGCAGGCCCAAGTTCCATTCTCCACCTACAGGAACATTCTGGAGTAGAAAATTCTCTGAATATACTGACTGATGCTTAGCCAATAGTTTTAAAAAGGACAATGTTTAGCCAATAAGTTTGAACTGTAACCTTGCTTGAGTCACCAGCCCTAAAAAGTATAAAAACTGCTTGTAATAGACATTCAGGTTGCCTTCTCAGTCACTTGCCTTGAAGGATTGATTGAGGATCGATGCCATTGTGCTGGAAAAATAAACCTCCTGCTTTTACCATCTATCTGTTTCTTGGTGTCTTCGGGGCATCTCCGAAGTAAATACCACTGACTGAGGGTCAGGGTCTTTAACCTCTCTCAGGATAATTTTTTTTTTAACTCTAATCATTTGACTATAAACTTCATGATGCCTCTTTTCTTCTTTTTTAATTAACCATTCTATTTATTTACATCTCAAAGGTACATCTTCCAGATTACCCCTCCACAATTCCCCCATCCCACAAACTCCCTGTCCTCCCTCCCTTTTGCCTCTATGAGTATGTTCCCTCACCTACCCACCCTCTCCTGCCCTGTCCCTCCATCATGACCTATCCTGGGGTATCAAACTTCAATAGAACCAAGGACCTCCCTCCCATTGATGTCAGACAAGGCCATTCTCTACTACTTATGTCTCTGGAGCCATCGATCCCTCCATGTACATGATGCCTCTTTTAAAACATTACTCCATTGTGCAAATGTCACACCTTTTCTTTATCATTTTTTGGTTATGACTTCTAGGCTGTTTCTTGTTTCTGGCTATTATGAATGAATACAGCAGTAATAATCATGGTTGAGCAATGTCTTTGTATTAGGATAAAATGTCCTTTAGGTATATGCCCAAGAGTAATGAGAAAGACCTATTGCCCTCTTACTGAGTAACAAATTCTTGAGGATAGGGAGATAGCCCAGCTGCTAAGGACATGTATTACTCTTCTAGATGACCTGGGTTTGGTTTCCAGCACCAATGTTAGTTGGCTGAGAGCTATCTGTGACTCTAGCACCACAAGATTCAACTCACCCTTCTGACCTTCTTAGGCACTGCATTCATGTGTAAAGATTAGTAGTCAGAAACTGACATGTACATTCAAAAATAAAAACCCTAATGCAAAGAAAACAGATGTATGAACTAGTTACTATATCACATCCATTTTATCTGTGAACACTGGGGTTTGGTTGAAAGCTTTAAGGGTTGGCAAGGGTCATATAGGCAAAAACATTGAAACCCAATTAGCCTGGAAGCACCTAAATTTTTCAAGAACTTAAGCGCTAGGTTTTAATACTCCTTTATACCTAACCACCCTAAAATAACACAAGTGAAAGTGTGCAAAATATGTGTCAACTACTTTGCAAATATTTGAAGCCAAAACAGAATCTGAGTTGAATTCATCCACAGTGAAATTCATTCACAGGTCCTTTTCAGTCAAAGGACAGCAGAATACTCAACTAAGAGAGAGAGAGAGAGAGAGAGAGAGAGAGAGAGAGAGAGAGAGAGAGAGAGAGAGAGAGAGAGGGAATATAAATGGCATAGCAGTCTGTACACCACCACTGAGAAAAAGTGAGTATATCATTGCTGAGTATATAGATGTCAATTTTGTACAAATACATCAGTTGGAGTAGGGCAGTGATTTCTCATGCATTTATTGAATTTCATCACTACGGAGGGAGAGGCAGAGGCAGGTGGCTCGTCAGTCAGCCAGTCTGGCTTAGTGAGTCAGTTGAATGACAACTGAAGGTACATTATTTATCCTGTCTCAAAAAATGAAAAAAAAAACCAACACATGAATGTCTTTATTGGACTGGGTTACCTCACTCATGACGATATTCTCAAGTTCCATCCATTTCTCTGCAAAATTCATAATGCCTTGCTTTTTAATAGCTGAATAGTGTTCCATTGTGTAGATGTACTACTTGCTCTTCATTTACCTCAGGTGAGGAACAGCTAGGTTGTTTCCAGTTTCTGGCTATTATGAATAAAGCTGCTATAAACATACTAGATCAAGTATCTTTGTGGCTTCCCAGGCATGTCTGCCCCTCTGAAGGTCTAGCTCTACCTCCCACAGGATTTGGGTGCACTCCTTTTTTTTGTAATTATATTTATGTACAAAAAACTTAAGTGTACATTTAACCCAGCTTAGTGGCCAGTTCTTTAGCCTTTGCCTTTTCCAGCTTGGCAATGCGAGCCATGGACTTAGGACCCAAGATGTTGCCTCCCAAGTGGTGGCAGATCTGGTCATATCTGTCATTATAATTGGTCCTAACAGCTTCCACCAGCTTAGCCGGAGCACCCTTGTCTTCTGAGTTAACCTGTATGAAGGCAACAGTGGTGCATGTCTTCCTGCAGACCAGGAACCCCAGCCTGGCCTTTCCCTTGATGATGCAGTAGGACACCCCCATCTTTCGACAAAGGGCAGGGATGAAAACCACCAGCTCTATGGGGTCTACATCATGGGCAATCACCACCAGCTGAGCCTTCTTGTTCTCCACCAAGGTGGTGACTGTATTGACCCCTGCTCAGAGGACAGGCAGTCTCTTAGTTGGGACGTCCCCTTTGCCAGCAGTTTTCTTCTCAGCGCAGGCCAGCAGCCTCTGCTTCTTCTCCTGCTTTGTCTCTGGCCTGTACTTGTGGGCAAGCTTAAGCAGCTGAGTCGCTGTTTGCCTCTCCAGGGCCTGGGTGACCTGGTTGATGGAAGGAGGTATTTTGAGCCACTTATAGAGGATGGCTCTTTGCCACTGCAGCCTTATGTAGTGGGGCCATTTAATGAAGCGTATGAGATCTCTTTTGGGCTGGATGTCCTGCCCAATGCCGAAGTTCTTAGGCCTTTTCTCAAACAAAGGATTGGCCTCTTATTTCTTGACCATGGTGGAGGCCGGGGCCACCTTCTTCCCCTTGGCCTCCTTTCCTTTGGGCATCTTGCTCGGCTGGAGGAGAGCACTCCTTCTTTAAAAAGGGGAACAAGAATACCCTTGGGAGGGAATAGGAGGCAAAGTGTAGAACAGAGCAGAAGGAACACCCATTCAGAGCCTGCCCCACATGTGGCCCATACATATACAGCCACCAAGCTAGATAAGATGGATGAAGCAAAGAAATGCAGGCTGACAGGAACCGGATGTAGATCTCTCCTGAGAGACACAGTCAGAATACAGCAAATACATAGGCTAATGCCAGTAACAAACCACTGAACTGAGAATGGAACCGCCTTGAAGGAATCAAAGAAAGGACTGAAAGAGCTTGAAGGGGCTTGAGACCCCATATGAACAACAATGCCAAGCAACCAGAGCTTCCAGGGACTAAGCCACTACCCAAAGACTATACATGGACTGACCCTGGGCTCCAACCTCATAGGTAGCAATGAATAGCCTAGTAAGATCATCAGTGGAAGGGGAAGCCCTTGGTCCTGCCAAGTTGAACCCCCAGTGAACGGGATTGTTGGGGGAAGGACAGTAATAGGGGGAGGATGTGGAGGGGAACACCCATAGAGAAGGGGGAAGGAGGGCTTAGGGGGATGTTGGCCTGAAACCAGGAAAGGGAATAACAATCAAAATAAGAAATACCCAAGTTAAAAAAGATGGAGAAAAAATTAAGTAATTAAAAAATATCCAATAAAAATGTAAAGGAAAAAATATCTTTGTGGGATGTTGGCACATCTTCTGGGTATATGTCCAGGAGATGTATAGCTAGGTCTTGATTTACAACTACTCCCAGTTTCCTGAGAACCTTTCAAATTGATTTCCAAAATAGTTGTACACTTTTGCACTTCCACCAGCAATGCAGGTAGGTACTCACTTATCAGTGGATATTAGTCATAAAATACAGGATACTCCTGTGACATTCCACAGACACAAAGAAGCTAAGCAAGAAGGAAGGCAAAAATCTAGCATGATTGATTCTCAGTTAGAAAAGAGGAATAAGAGGCAAATGAAGGGAGGACCCTGCTGAAAGGGGATGGAGGTTCAGCATTAGGTGTGGGAAGACAGGGCAGATGGATAGATGGCCATGAAAACGAATGAAATCTGCAATTGTCAGGGGTTTGTCAGGTGGGTTGCATCTCTTGGACAAGACAGACACCCACAAACAATGGATGGAACAGGGACTCTTAAGAGAAATGGAGAATGGATTGCTGGCTCCAAGGAGAGGGTAAGTCAACAGAAAGACCAATAGAATCAACTAACCTGAACCCTTGGGGCTCTTAGATTCTGAATCACCCTGTAAAGAACATAAACCGCCATAATTAGGCCTCTCTGAACATATGTAGCATTGTGAACCTTGGTCTTCACATGGGTCCAATCAACTGGCATGGGGGCTATCCCCAAAACCCAAAAGCTGTTGCCAGTACATTAAATACGTTCTTCACTCCTGCTTTGTATTTCTATATTGTCTAAGTGGCCTTTCCTTGTTCATAAGAAATTTTACTTAAATGATACCTCGAGTTTTAATCTTTAAGAGTTGTGGGATTAAAAGAGACACTCTGGCCACATATGATCATCACTAGTATTTACTGTATATCTTATGTCCACAAAAATTATCTACTAGATTAATCTATATGCAGAACGAAAATTCTTTCTTAGCCTGTAGCATTCTGGTTGTTATTCATGGGTTTTGCAATGTGTCAGTCAAATCAACACCAAATAGAATCAGAGTGTGGCTCTATTTATTTCATATGATCAATTGGCAAATTAGCAGAGATGAAGAACAGATTCCTGCATCTAGGGGCCAAAGTGTTTGGCCATGCTAGCATGATTACAACTGAAATATGTGAGCATCAGGGAGATCATTGTGTAGCACGTTATCTGTACATACAGTGATGATTTTCATTTCTTGAGAAACCCAGTTATGCAAATATGATTTTGGTTTAGTCCCAGACGTGTGGTATGGGGCTTTTTCAGATTGCCCACAGCCACTGTCGGTGTCTTATGCTTTAGGAGGGGAATGATTTTTTCCAGAAGCAGATAGTTTTAGTTTGGAATTCTGGAGACTCTTGAGAGGATATATATTTGAGATCCCAAAGAGGGCCTGTGGTGGCTACTGCTCTGCCTGCTGCTGCCAATTCATCTTGCTGCTGTTCCTCTTGCTTATTTTGCTATTGCCTGACTGCTGTTTGGCTGTTTTGTTGGACTGCCGGTTGGAGATATATTGATGATAGAAATTGAATTTACCCCAAGGAGTCCAATAACTCTATTCAGCCTGAAAGATTCTTAAGACATCTACACTCCTTTTCCTCTTTAACATATTTTCTATACTACCAGGTATTAGGTGGTTGGAAGAGATTGGGTTGGAATAAGTATTATAAGGGTAGTAGATAATATAACCTAATAAATTACCCCTTAGGTATGACTAGAGGTAAGGGAATATACAGATTAAGAGGCAGAGATCACTGATACAGGGTATACTGAACTGATTAAACTATGAAACTATACTTCGTTTCTTTTTTTTTTCCTGTAGCCTGAGTTGGTGCAGAACCTCTGACTTTATTTTCAAAGTGCTAGGCTTACACGCATGCACCACCATGCCTTATTTAGGAGAAAACCATTACAAAATTTCAAAGAACACTTAAGGAACAAGGTAGACAACAACGCTTATCTTATTGTGTAATTTTGTATCACTATAACAAAAACATCTTGTTCAGTGGATTTAAAAAGACTTGCTTTGAATGTGTTCACTAAATGCAAAAAAAGTTCAATAAAAATTTACAGTATTATCATTTGAATAGGTGCCAAATATCCTGTCCTTTTCTCCTATCAGGGAGAGAAAATTATTTTCCAAATCACTTGAAGCTTGGACAAAAATAACTGTCTCCCACAACATTCTGTAGCATCACAGGCAGACTTCTTCAGCCCTTCAGAGAGGACATCCCAGCTCTCATGATCTCATCAACCAGGAGAATGTTGGTGGCGATTACAGTACAGGAGTGAAGCAGCTGCTTCTTTACACAGTAGTTATCCCACTCACTCAATTCTATGGCCACCATCGCCTCACCTGTGTTCAGATCCACCCCTACAAGCTGACAGGATTCTGAATGTTCAGCTTTAACTTTAACTCTTTTTTCCTGAAGGTCAAAACCAGATTTCTGCACAAGAACCTTGGGAAGGATGAGCAAGGCATGTAAAAAATGTCTGAACCCCAAGCTGAGCTCTGCCCTACACACTGGGCTTGTATTTAATCAGAGCCTCTGCCAATGCCACTTCTACTTCACCTGCATCCACGACAGCACAGCCATCATCAATAACATTTTGACAGCCCTCAAGCCATCTCTGATTGCATCCTTGATCTGAGTCAGTGTGTGCTTATTTGGTCCTTTAGCCAGTAAAGTGACAGACTGGAGATTGTCACATATCTTAATAACGGTGAACTTTTCCTCACCCAGTGTATACTCATAGACAAGACCTGCATGTCCCAAACAGTCAGGATTCAGGTCAACAGACAAGTTCATAGCTATCCCAGCACAAGTGTCAGCCTTTCCATGTTTCTCCTCTTGGCTCTACATAGAGCTATGATACCTTCTTTCGCAAGGGAGTATAAAGAAAAGAGGTCAATCCCCTTTTGATTAATAACAACAAATCCTTTATATGAATCACCACAAACTTTCTTTTTCAGTTCTATGATTTCTTTAAACTCTATCTTCAATGAATTTTCCTTCAGTCTTTACTAGTTTCTCTCTCTATTCTGCACTCTGGTAAAAGACCAAGAATTCCCTTCTGTCTTCTCATACTCCAAGGACACGTTGCATGTGAGGATGTAGGCACTTTCTACTCTTTTCTTCATATCAGGATGCCACACCCCATGATCCAAAACAAGCCCTCTGATTCAGTTGTATCACTTTCAGATTTATGGTTCATCTTCATGATCTCAACATGAAGAGGTCAATGGGCTCATCTTCTTCCCTAATGGCCAAAATGGAGTCCACCACAGCCTCTGTCAAGACAGCAAGTTCAGCATGAACTTCAGCAGAGATGCCCTGGCCACATCAATGAGTATTTCTCTGTCAATCTCTTTGCTTACTTTAACTTGTTCCAAAAACTGGAGTGCTTTTTCCTTTGCAGCTTCAAAACCTTCAGATATTATTCTAGGATGAAGACCTTCAGAAACATATAGGTCCATTTGTTTGAGCAGCTCCCTGATGATGAGGACATTGGATGTAGTGCCATCGCCAGTTATGCAATCCTGGGCTGTAGCCACTTTTGCTATCAAAGAGGCTGTTGGGTATTGAATTTGCATTTCATGAATCAGCACATTGACATCTTTAGTAAGTTTGATGTCTTCAGCACCAGATACAAGCTTCTTCATGATGTCCTTAGGCTCAGGTTGGTCCTCAGAACATCCTACAGGACCAGTGCTGCACTACTGCTCACCACCAATGCTGCCTGCTTTCGGGCTACTTTTTAGATTTTTTTTTATTCTTTTTTTTTTATTAACTTGAGTATTTCTTATATACATTTCGAGTGTTATTCCCTTTCCCCGTTTCCGGACAAACATCCCCATCCCCCCTCCCCTTCCTTATGGGTGTTCCCCCCCCCACCCCCCCCCCATTACCGCCCTCCCCCCAACAATCTAGTTCACTGAGGGTTCGGTCTTAGCAGGACCCAGGGCTTCCCCTTCCACTGGTGCTCTTACTAGGATATTCATTGCTACCTATGACGTCAGAGTCCAGGGTCAGTCCATGTATAGTCTTTAGGTAGTGGCTTAGTCCCTGGAAGCTCTGGTTGCTTGGCATTGTTGTACATATGGGGTCTCGAGCCCCTTCAAACTCTTCCAGTTCTTTCTCTGATTCCTTCAACATGGGTCCTATTTAAGGTCTTCACCACCACCATGGCTGGTCTAGCTCAGGGAGAGGCCAAGAACAACGTGCTCTACTCGGGTCTTCTCCTATACTTTATTTCTTTACTGTGTGTGGACATGCTCAAGCACAGATTTGAGGAAGTCAGAGTACACCTTGTAGGAGTTTGTTCTCTCCACTGTATTGACCCAGGGGCTGGAACTCAGGTGATCTATTCTAAGTGGAGAGTGCTTTACATGCTGAACTACCTTGTTGCCTCTTATTCTGGCCAGTGTTATGATCAAGAACTGGTGAAATATTTCTGTCAGTTTTTTTTTTCCGGAGCTGGGGACCGAACCCAGGGCCTTGCGCTCGCTAGGCGAGCGCTCTACCACTGAGCTAAATCCCCAACCCACATTTCTGTCAGTTTTAATGATGGTCCAAGTCTGAGAAAATGTATATGAGACCTCAACATTAATTTTGTAACTCAGTGTGATTCTAGTCTTCAAATTATAATATACAAACTGTTGTTTCCTATTCTATTATTTAAAGATCATTCACTATAGCTGTTATTAGTGATTTTCCCACCACATTGGGAATGAAGTGTCAAATGAATTAGATAAATTTCTCAGGAGGATGGAGAGATGGCTCAGCAGTTTAGAGCCCTGGACACATTAACATTGGATCAGGGTTTGAGTCTTAGAATCTATATTTGTAGGATTACCTCTGTTTGTAACACCAGTTCTAGGGGTATGGCACCAATTTTTCTTAAGGGAAGGAAATCCCCATAAATATATACACATCCAGTACACATAAGCAAAATAAATGCTAAAACAGTTGTTTGGTCACAATAGTAAGTTCCACCATTCAGATTTTAACCTTCATCACACTGATAGTTATACCTACTTGAGATATTTATCTTGTGGACTGTACTGTCTGTTATCATTTTGAGAAAACTGTTGAGGTTGGATGCTTGATTTTAATCTTCTGAGAAAATAATTTTGTAACTAAGGAAGACACTGACAGAATGACAGTTTTGCCTACTCTTGTCTCCTGTCTGACTGTTGGGTGTTTCTGATGTTTGGAAAAACAGTTTCACTATGGCCCAGAGTGAAGACTTTGCCAAGGACTTTCAGGAGAGGATGTCCAGTTTGGATCTTGGTATGCTTTCTTGGTCCTGATACATCAAACCTCTTAAGGCTCCTGAGCATGAACTGCCTTTGCAAATTTTCCTCTTTACTCTTGATGTAATAAGCAGTAGTGTGCAATATAATCGTTCTTCCAAAAGACATTGAACAAATATTTATAGAACAAAATTTTTAATGGTATTAAGAAAGTTGTCTTCTGTATCTGACATTCTTTGTGACTCAAGTTTTCAATATCTGAATAGCACAGAACAAGGATTCTTAGGATCTCTGACGATCAACAATAAGGGAGAAATTGTGGGGAAGCCTAATATCAAAGCTTCACTGACATGCCTCACAAAGAGACGTGAATCTATAAAAAAGTTGTGAAAGATGATACAAATAAAATGTAGAAGATAACAGCTAACAAATGTGACCACTAACATCAGGATAGTATGGGTTGCTCTTGTCTCAGCTTGACCCCTGGTGTCCTGATTGGGAGTGAGGATGTGCTGCATTCGCTGGCGATGTCTATGGAGGAGAAGCACCATGGAGACACTGGTCCAGACCATGATGCTAATGAATGTGGCATCATGGATAAACCTCAAGAAGACAATGCCTACAGTGAATCCAGAAGTGGAACAGAACAACTTTCTTTTTGAATCAGTGTTATTGTCTGTTATCTGAGGACCAGTGACTATAACTGGAAGGTAGATATTATTTAAAACACTGAAGAACCAACAACTGCAACAAGAGTAAGTAGCAAAATTTGGGACATTTGCTCTAAGCAAAACTTTACCTCTATGCCCTATAGGAGCAAGAGTGAGAAACTGTTGGATACTCAGGACACAGGTGGAACACAAGTTGGTGCTTCTTGCTACCAGGCGAGTGAAGAATTCAAATTTACATTTGAGGTCAGTTAGAGGACTTCTTTGAGCAAAAGTCATCATGTTCTTTGGAAAGACAGTGATGAAGAGAATCAAAGCATTGGCCACAGCTATGTTTGTTAAAATCACATGTGTGGCCCTCTGTTGAGAACCAGTTAAGATTGGAGAGAAATTATGGATAAACAGAAAAATATTGGCCACAGTCCCAACCCCAAACTGACAAAGCAAGAGGATCTGAAGAGCCACTTCCTCAGTGGTTTTCAAGGATTTATCAGGAGCAGGCATTGAGAGGGCTTTACTCAACGCTAGACTAATGATTAGATGGAAAACTGCTGTGTTCAATACTTTGTTCTATTGTCCATGCTTTCAAATTGATTTGGGAAAATGTCTTCTCTTGATCAGTGAGATACTATTCTATCCACAGTACAGGGACTTTGCATAGAGAACAATGCATGAAGAGTAACTCAGAATAAAATTTTATGCTTATTGAATTACTCCTGTCTCAAGATAAATTTTATATTGCAATTACATCTTTATGGTCATGTAGTTCAATATCCTACAAAATAACACGTATTTTAAAACACGATGGGCTCTTGCCTTTGAATAAAGACAGGAAAGAGATTAGTATAACAAAAGCAAATATAAATGCAACATAAAAGAATAAAATTTTCTTACATATAATAATCAATAAGGTTGTATAACTGAATTCAGTTGTTGCTTTCTGAGAAAGTTTTATGCTACTTATCCACACAACAAAATACCAAATATTTTTGATAAAGTCACCTGTGTTTTGATCACACAGATTAACATAGGTTTACATTTGTATCCTCCCGGTGAAAAAGCCCACTTACAAACAAGTTTCACTTATTCATATTTTTCCAAATCATAATTTTGGGTCTAAAAGTTCTCGTGCCAGTGTCTTACCTGCATCCTCTCCAGCTTCCCTCCAAAATTATTAACACAATCACTATTATACACTTTGAAAGCTGATGCATTGTACTTGATTATATGTATTCTAAAGGAAAATGAGGGCCTCCATTAACCAGATAAAATTCAACATCTCACATACAGATGTCACATTGAAGGCTGTTTTCTGATGAATGCCAATACAGAAAACAGATATTTCATTTAGATGAAAATAAAATATGAACATATTTAAGTTCAACTGCAGCCTCCAAAAAGAAATGATCCATGTTGGCTTTAGAAGATGATGTATACTGAAGAAGGGAGCAGAGAAGTTTAAGCAGAAGTCTATTGATGGAAGAATTCCACCTTCTAAGTCAGGATGAAGATACTCATCTGAAGGCCAACTCCAAAGCACAGCTCCTATAGAAGCACATCTCATAGAGCCTGTTACATTTAAGAAGTTCTCTGTGTGACTCTGCATGAGAAAGAATGCATGGAAATTCAGACTGGTTTCTTATTCTCCATGCAATGCTGAGAAGGTAACCCAACAGAGACCACCTTTCACTTCTCATAAAATAAAAAGGTATGTGGAAAAGACATCATTCAGAGAGTTTATTACTGTGTCACTTCTGGCTTTAGTGCATTTGTCTGCATGGTGTTTTGGGAATATCTCTGATGAAGGAAAAATCATTTATCCCATGAGCCAAACTCCAATTTTACTTTCTGGTGCTTAATGATAATGTCTAGGGGTTTGATCGATTCTAATAAGTATTTGGGCAGAAGTTAAGAAAGTGTTTTCATTTTTGGGAGAATCTAAGTTCTGGTTTGTTCTTGTAGTCAGATGTTAATTGGGCACTCAAGGGTCGAACAAGGGACTCATTATGTGCATTTCTACAGAGTACTTTTCTCTCTACTATCTCACTCTTGTAAAATTATGCTGACACTAAGTCCTTCCAGAAAACCAGCAACATGTCATTCAGGTTCTGCAATTGCCCAGGAACCTGTTTCATCTGAACTTTTCTCATATTTGTCCCAGGACACATACTTCTGACAATTTTGTTAACTGTAGCTGGTCTTTCCTGTCTGAATCCTGGGATTAGTCCAAAATCCACTTTTTTTTCAGGTAGAATGTGCCTTGTTTTCTGATGTACTCATGAATTCTTATCAGAAGTCTAGTATATTTTGTTAACATCTGAGAATCTGCTCTGTAAAGAAGGAATCTGGATATAAACAAACAAAGACATGTTTTGAGCAATCATTAAGGAATAAATAGACCAAACCACACTCATTTCTGCTCTAGGTATAATAGACTACTAGGGACTTAGTTTTGATTTTCAGTGATGAAAGGCAAAATCTCAGGTTATAAATCAAATAATAGTATGTTTTAAACCTCTATAGATATTCAAAACTGCTGCAAGATTGTCTTAGACCCTGTCAAATAACATGTACTTGGATGTGTGAGAAACAGATTATTATTTTACAATTTTTTAACAATGAAAATAATAGCATTTTGAAGGTATATATATGGAAATAAGTCAAAAAGAATAAATGCCTTGTCATTAATAGCTCAGATACCTTATTTTAGTCTAGGGCAAGCTCACAACCATGATTTCAACTGTGAAATTTATGTTGGCCAATTCAAAATTACGTATATAATGTGGAATAACCTTAAACATCAGGAATTTGTAAAATTCACAGCTTGTTGAAATATTGGAGGTAGAATGGCGTTATAAAAGATTAAGATTGAACATGGAACATGAAGAATTACATATGAATGTTGGAGGAAAAATAGACAAGAAAATATGGAGAGGAATAAGTAATACTGAGCATCTTTTAAAAAAAACTGTACAGAAACATGGTGCTATTGGAACATCCTGTAATATGTTCACACGCATATTTCAACTGAGTTTTAATAAACCTCTACTATATTAGGTAGACAGCCCCTCAAGTAGACACTTCATATTGAATAATTTAAATCTCTGTTCCAGGATTAGGTAACTTCTTTTTCTAACTGTTTGACAAATCTCCAAGCACAATTCACCCAAACCCCAAGCAAACAGGCTATTACCTACAGTGCTGGTAATTCTCAAAAACTTGGTAGCTGAAGACACTATGTACTTGGACACAAGGAAGTGCAGAAATCAAACTGGAACTTACTTTGAAGATTTGTATGCCACCCATGTGTCCACAGATGCTATAAGCAATGATGATGAAAAATTCATGTGGAAAATCCAGTTTTCACTTTCTTAAAGGATGCTACATATAGTTCTTGTGGAGAAACATAATCAGAAATCACATTATTCTATGAACACTGCCACATACAGCAATTACAACCTGGATGATATATACGCATTGATTTAAGAGTGACATTTATGTTATGGAAGAAACTAACTACATTCTTACTTGACCTGAGGACCTGACCACAAGTTATAACTCATTAACAGCACTGTTTTAAATTTCAGCTAGCAGATAAGTCCTAGAAGGGAAACTAGTAGTAATGATCTTCGTAAGGAAAAAAGAATTGAAACATTTCTTGATGACTTAATGCTTTACCTGTAGGCCAGTGCATGTCTTGCCCCTTATCGGAGAAGCTTCTTGGATGTTAATTAACACAGGAACTCTCAACTGGTCATTGTGCAATTATTTGAGTTTGGTATGCTCACTCAAAACAAGAATGTACATATCATACCTCTACCATCCAGTCTTAGGGGTCTTTGTAGAACATGGGATGAACAGATTTTTAGACCCAGAGGTATTTGATAACATCAGTGAAACAATGCTTTCTGGACAAAACAGAGGAGGGACAGTGGTATTAAACCACATGTGTTTCAACAGAATTCACAAGACCTGTGCAAGATTCAGCCCATATATTATTGTTAGATCTTTGTCAAAATAATAGAAGATAGAATATTCTGGGAAGAATAACCTCAATTGGGAAAATGCTTTTGTCAACATACCTATAGTCAAGTCTGTAGGGCATTTTCTTGATAATAGTTGGTACAGTAGTTCCTATGTGTATGGGAAAGTTCTCACCCTGGGAAGGTGGTCTGGCTAGCATAAAAAACTATGTTGAGCAAGTCAAGTGGAACAAACCAATATGGCAACCTTCTCTAACTGCTTCAGTTGCTGAGATCAGGTTCCTGTCTTGATATCCTGCCTTGGTGTCCCCTGGTCATTGATGTAACCTGTAAACCAAATAAATGCTTTCTTCCTTGGTTGTGTTATTCATGGTGTTGTATGCAGCAAGTGACATGGACTAAGACACTAAAAATATCCCAGCATAGTCAGATGAAGTTAGGCACAAATTCCACTTTTTTCTTTTGGGGGGCTGCTATTGTAATTGATAATTGATGATAAAACAATTCAGTTTTTAAATGATTTGACCCCTGGTAGGTTAGCCACATTGTGTAAAAGGTCATATTCTGAAGAGTAATGGATATGATGGAAACAGAAGACAATAAAAGTTGGGTGTGTAGAACTGAGAGAGTAGATGTACAAATAGTTTAATGAGGGAGTTGAGTATGACCCCAACATTTAATGAAATTCACCAAGTGTAGAAATTTAGACAATGCCACATGCTACTAGTATGTGAAAGGTATGGCGAAAGGTTATTATGTGTTTGAAGCCTGTCCCTTATCAGTAAGTCTTATGATTCAAGGCACTGCTGCACAGCAACTTTCTACCTCATAAAGTTGAGAAGTAATAAACAAGTTTTATTTTCTATTCTAAGAAAATCTCACATATATAAACAATGAATCTAAACTATACATACACCACTCATTTTGTCCCATTTCTCTACTCTTTCCAGTATAACTCAAGTTGTACTTCAGGTCTTCTTTTAATTTTATTTTTTATTAAAAATTGATTTTTTTCTCAGTATTTCTCTATTACACTTTCTTCTTCTTTTCCAATCAATTTCCCTCCCATTCAGATCCACTCCCTCTCTGTCTCTCATTAGGAAACAAGCAGACTTGTATGAGATAATAAAATAATAAATATTAACAAAAACAATAAATATAATAAAACAAAATATGTAAGATAAAACAAAGCTAACACACAAAAGTTGGTCAAGACTGACAAACAAAAGGGCCCCAAACAAGGGATTAGAATGAGATACTCATTTGTTTACATATTCACACATCCCAATAACACTAAAGTGGGAGCCATAAAAGAGACACAGAGGGCCTGATGTAGACATGTGCAGGTCTTGTGTCTGTTCTTTCAGGCTCTGTTTCTAACGTCATGTTCCCTTTTGAAAAAAGTACCCTTACACTCCACAAGTGCTCTCCATAGTGTTATGGGTGACTGGCTAGGCACTAGGTCATGGGCAGAGTTTCACTCATAACATGAAGAAAATGACCATCCCTCCCTCCCTCTTTCTGTCCTCATATGATGTCATCTTTCATCCCTCCCTTGTTCATTCTTATATTTTATACTGTTAGATTAGGCCTTCCCTTACAAACAACAAATCTATGAGTTCTTGTATATTTCCATGAACGTGTAAGAAAGTGCACTAAAACATGTTTGCTACCCTCAGAGGTCAGAGGACTGCATTGGATTCCCTGGAAATGAAGCCACCTCTGTTTCTTAGACTCAAGAGCCTGTTTGAAAAAAGAAATTTTGATTTTTCATTCAAATCCTTGTTTGAAATGATTTAATTCTTTTTATTTTATAATCATTGGTGTTTTGTCTACATGTATGTTTTATGGGCTATCAGATCACCAGGAACTGGAGTTCCAGTGAGATGCCATGTAGGTTCTGGAAATTGAACCTAGGTCCTCTGGAAGAGCAGACAGTGCTTTTATCCACTGAGCAATCTCTCCAACCCTGAAGCAGAGGTTCTGACTGTCGATCCATCTCTACAGGCAACTCCTGTATTTTTAATTGTTGTGAGCAAAAACAGGTTTAAATCAACCCTTATAAGACAAATATTTTGTTCTTTACAATTTGTTCTTTGGCAATTCTTGATATTGCCAAGGGCATATCAATACATTGGTAGACTCAATTGGTTTTAGTGCAATGACCTTTGGTCTTACAAATTTTAAGATCACACATGTCATATTTTCATCTCACCATTTACATTCCTTTTATTACTCATTACAATTTTCATAACGTGGAGAGAGCATGGCTTGCACGCTTTCTTTCCAACATTCTAGAGCAATATCAGCACTCTTAACTTGAAAATAATTCTCCTCACATGTATTACATTCTGACTAGTTTCCTTTTCCTTTATTCTCCAAGTTCTACCACTCAACTCCACACTTCCCCAGATCCACTTTTCATTTTACATTTAAAAACAGCAATTGGTATGCTGCTGGGTGGACCTTGGAACGTACGTGAAGAAAAGTGACCATGGAGAACAACAAAACCTCGATGTATTCAAAATCCATTAATAATTTTGAAGTAAAGACTATCCATGGAAGCAAGTCAATGGACTCCGGAATATATCTGGACAGTAGTTATAACATGGACTATCCTGGAATGGGTTTATGTATAATAATTAATAATAGAACTTCCATAAAAGTACTGGAATGACATCTCGCTCTGGTACTGATGTTGATGCAGCTAATCTCAGAGAGACATTCTTGGGCCTGAAATATGAAGTCAGGAATAAAAATGACCTTACTCATGAAGCAGTTTTGGAATTGATGGATAGTGTTTCTAAGGAAGATCACTGCAAAAGGAGCAGTTGTGTGTGTGTGATTCTAAGCCATGGCGGTGAAAGAGTAATTTTTGGAACGAACGGACCTATTGACCTGAAAAATCTAGCTAGTTTCTTCAGAGACTACTACTACTGGAATCTGAGTGGAAAGCTGAAACTCTTCATCATTCAGACCTGCTGGTGTATGGAGCTGGACTGTGGCATTGAGACAGACAGTGGAATTGACAATGATATGGCATGCCCGAAGATACCAGTGGAGGCCAACTCCCTGCATGCTTACTCTACAGCACCTGGTTACTCTTCCTGGAGAAATTCAAAGGAATGTTCATGGTTCATTCAGTCACTTTGTGCCATGATGAAACTGTATGCGCACAAGTTGGAATTCATGCACATCCTTACCCGTGTTAACTGGAAGGTGGCCACAGAATTTAAGTCATTCTCCCTGGATGCCACTTTCCATGCAAAGAAACAGATCCCGTGTATTGTGTCAAGGCTCACAAAAGAACTGTACTTTTATCACTAAAGGAATGGTTGGGAGTGGGATGGGGGCATGTTTCTGTTTCTGTTTCTGGTTTTGTTTTTTGTTTTTGTTTTTGTTTTTTTGTTTTTGTTTTTGTTTTTTGGTTTGAATGCAGATGAGAAAACTATCAGGGAGACTTTTTCCCTCTTATTTAAATCAAATCTCATGTTCCAAGTCGTCTGAACAATACCACTGCCTGCAATGCAGCCACAATGCATCTACCTCAGCTTTGATATCAGGTAATTGAAATTTAATTAGGAACAAATAAAGGTCAATAATTTTACTATCATCATAGAAGAAATTACAAAGTCACACTTTTGTAATTAGCAAGATTTGGTTCCAATATGAATTTGAAAGTAATACCGAAGCAGTAATGATTTTATACTCTCTCCTCACATTAAGAATGTCATTTTAGTTTTTGTTAAGTGTAGGAATGTATGTCTTAGAACTTGAATTCATGAGCAGAGTCAAAGACTCGAACCGTGGTTTTGGACTGATCTGTGGAAAAGAAGAGTTGAAGGACTGTAGCACACATTATAGCTATGGGTTTCCTGACAGTTGTCCAGGACACATATTTCTTATTTTTTTTAAATCGTGTTTTATTATTGGAACAAAAAAACTTGAGTATATGAGAAGAAAACCATGTGCAAACTTGGTTGGCTTGTTGATGAAAGGGTATCATCCTTAAGTGGTGAGCATGATGACAGGGTGCTATGATCCACCAGCATTTGTTTCTTACTTATTCTTATAGAAATCAGCCTAGTTTTATAGACCAGCAAAATATCCAACGAGTGGTCACGTGACAGCCTCAAATTGTTGACGGTTAGAATGGAATAAAGGAATTCTACAGGAAAATACCAGAATACCAGTTGTCAAACAGGGTGTAAGGAAAGGAGAGATGGCATCTCCTGTAATTGGAGAGAAGATGGGTTGAGCCAGAACAGAGCCATGGGCACATCTTCAGAAAATGCCTGCTAGTTGGACCCACCTTGTGAGTACTCCTCTGTGTGGATGATGTCCAAGTTACCACATGAGATTGAACCAGATCAGAAGCTTCTGCAAAAAAGGCTTTCCCAGAGTGCTGAGCATCTCAAGAAAGTTCACTGAACTCCATGTACAGAGGCTGTAGCATGTTGACTTTTCTGTTGAAGTTTACAATGAAAGGAAAATAATGGTGATATTTGTATTGTCATTAGAAATGAAAGGGCCCCAGCACACAGGTCTTGGAAGGCATTCAACAATATGCCCTGCAGCCAACATGGAGGAGCTGCAGACTGGAGTCCATCCCCATCAGGGGTTCTGTGCTCCAGTCTTCCTTAATCATGGAGGTGCTGAGTCATCACTGGCTTTCCTGATGGATCCAGCATTTCCCATAAGCTTCCTTTTTGCACAAAAAGGGAAGGAACTCACATTATAACTGATTGTAGGTTCTTGTTTAGACTGGATTTATTGTTAAATCTTTCTAAGTAAATACAGTATGTGGTGGTATTTTAAAGTATGTTCCCCTGTGACAATTTTATAAGTCAGGTAAGACTTCATAAAATTCTTAGGCAAATGGATGGAACTGATAAATAATCATTCGAAGTGAGTTAACCCATGCTCAAAAGAACACAGATACTATGTACACTGACAAGTGGATATTAGCTCAAAATCTCAGAATAATCACCATACAACTCACAGATCATTTGAAGCTTAAGAAAAAGACCAAACTTTGGGTGCTTCAATCCTACTTAGAAGGGGGAACAAAATAATCATGGGAGATAGAGGGGATCTAGCAGGGAT
Source organism: Rattus rattus (assembly GCF_011064425.1). Classification (NCBI taxonomy): domain Eukaryota; kingdom Metazoa; phylum Chordata; class Mammalia; order Rodentia; family Muridae; genus Rattus; species Rattus rattus. The sequence goes on from NC_046155.1 coordinate 180,382,186, forward strand.
TGAGGAGGGGAGCAGAAAATAGGGAAGCAGACTCTGGTATGGGAAGAGACAGGAAAGAAGTACAGAGGAACAGTAAATTGAACAGAAATATGTACCAATGGGAGCTGAGGAACTGCATGTAGCCACTAGAAAGTCCCAGATACCAGAGAAGCAAAAGGTTTCCAGGATAAAATAGTGATGACATTAGTGGAAATAACCAACAAAGGGGAGAAAGAACCTCTAGAGACCATCTCCAGCAGTAGACACAGAACCAGTTGAAAAATTCAGATACCAACGCATCTCAAAAATTTTAATGGGCAGAATTGTTCCTATCTAAAGGAAATACAGAGACAAAAATAGAACAGAGATTTACAGAAAGGATATCCAGTATCCGCCACGCCTAGGGATACATCCTACCTAAAAAAACCAAATCCACATGCTATTGCTGATGCCAAGAAGTGCTTGCTGACAGATGCCTGGTATAGCTGTCCCATGAGAGGTTCTGACAGCACCTGAGTAATACAGGTGCAGATAGGCTTCAACTACATTTGTAGCAGAGGATGGCCTAATGGGGCATCAGTAGAAGGGGAGGCCCTTATTCGTGTGGAGACTTGATATCCCATAAATAATTGGATACTACAGCAGTGAGTTAAGACTGGGGTTTGCACCACTGCAAAAATAAATAAATAAATCAAAGTGAAATTTAAAAAAGGGAGAGTTCAATGTACTACAGACCACCCTACATTTGGAATAATATGAAAATATATATTTGTGAAGATGGATGAAAATTTCTAGTTAAACTTGGTGGAACATGTTCTGTAACTCTATTCTTTGAGGGGCATAGATAGGAAAATTATAAGTTTCAAGATATTTAATCATACTATGAGAGTGAATACTGGAAAAACTTATATCTCTTTGTGGCATGACTCAAATCAAGCATACATCTTTAATCCAAGAGTGTTGCTGGATATTTGAACACACAGTAAGATTGAGTACTGGAGAAACCTGCTTCTAATTCTGTTGAGTCTCAGTACTACCAGGAATCTTTAATCAGAATGACTTTCGGTTTCTTGGATACAATATTGAATAAAGTCAATCAAAGGTCAAGAGGTAGAGAAATCAAACAGTTGACAGGAAGTGAACATAGAGAAAAAACAGAGAATGAGAGGAGTCAGGAGAATGATTAGGGGGAAACATAGGAAATATAAAGGAGGGACATTCTGTTAGAAGCATTTTTCAGTTGAGTGAGTTTTCCCTCTTGTGACCTAGGTTGAGGAAGAAGATCAGCTGGGTGCTTTCTTGCCTATGTGAACTAGGAGGCTTTAATCATTGCATTCAGTTCCTGAGTCTTCATTTGGTAAAATCAAATATTGAGAATTTGGTTTTCAAGTGTTAAGAAGGCATGGCAGGAAACTTGTTTTTAAAACAATAGCTAAATACTGAATTTGGGGCAAGCATTAGGTACAAGAGTAACTGTCTCAAAAATAAGTCAATATGACCTTGCTATAGGAGATTAAGGTGTTACAGAGACACACCTGGGAAATATCAATCAAAATTTGCCAGTTCCAGATTGATCTGGAGGTCTGTCTATAGGGAACTTTCTTTATGGCTAATTGGTGTAGAATGGCCTTGCCTGATTCCTGTGGGTAATGTGATCCCTGTCAGGTGGTTTCTTGTTTTGTTTTGTTTTGTGTTTTGTGTTGAATATGGAAGGTAGAATGTAAGAGGGAGCAAGCCAGAGAGAACCTTTCACTGTTGTCTCTGCTTCAGTTCCTGCCTCCAGGTTTGTGCTGTGGATTTGCTTTTTACAGGAGGTAAAAAGTAAGAAGAAAGAAAGCCTTTCTTCCTGAGTTAGTTTTGGTTCTGGTGTTTATCATAGCAACAAAAATCTGAGGAAAGGTGTAAAGATACTAGTTCACTCACATGCCTCAGTCCCTTGAGTGAATCTTCCATTGGGTATCATAATAAAGACCAGTGTTTCAGGAAGGTCTGATCCTCAACATGAGTGATACCACCCTAGACAGATTGTAACCCTTGTTTTTAAAGAGGAACCTTTTCCGGTACTGCTTGAAAACGGCCAGGATTTGCTGTGAGTCCAGCTTGTCTTGAGATCAAAGTAGCCTTATTCCTAAACTAGAATGGCTCATTAGAGCCATCCATCACAGCATGGTGTATAAATGACAAATCACCCCTGACAGATAAGAAAGATCAAAGCACTGACACAAGTCAGAGCTCATCCTCCAGAGCTGTCTTCGAGCTGGGGATGGGCAACTGATCTTATTGTTTGATCATCAGATCCTCAGACACTTGGACCTAACAGGTGTTAGAAACATTAGAAGATAGAGAGTGGCTGTGAGGGACTGGAGGGACAGATATGACAACAATGAGAGCTCTAGTCGTGAGAGATGGCATCAATGCTGATGGCAATGCCTGGTAATTCTGAACCAGTACCTTGATCTTAAGGACTTGGAATGAGGAAATCACCAACTGTACCTGGATTGAAAATTCAGAGGGACTGAAGACAAAAAATAGAATTTAAATCATAAAAATGGCCAGGAGAGCTAAAGTTATTGAAGATATTCAGAGAAACCACTTAGCAGTGGCCTGAGCAAGGAAGCAAGCAATAGTCTTCATTTATATGTTCAACTCTTGTGCTTGCGGTTTGGTTTGAGTGTTTTTGCTCTCCTTTCCCAAAAATGTTATCTTGGAGGAGCAGGTTTAATTGAAGATATCGTAAGCCTCGATGTGAGTCTTAACTACCAGGAGACCCCCCCAAGTGAGACACGAGAACAGAGTTGGATGCAAACGCAAGAGGTTTATTTTCCTGGGTGTCAGGGTCGACCTGTAGTTAGCCCCTTATAGAGAGTGAATAGAAATCGACCCAGAATGGTTATAACAAGAAGTTTTTATTCTTTTTAAGGGTATAGGTTACATCAGCAAGGCTACAGTTTAAACTTATTGGCTAAACATATTGACCTTTGAATCTATTGGCTAGCAAGCATGTGACATGCATTCAAACTCTATCTGGGACCAGAAGGTCATTCTGCGGTTTATCAAGAATGTCCCTGCTCCTCCAGAGAACTGTGGGTGGAGAATGGAATTTGGCCTATTCTTGACAGGAGGTGGGAAGGTGGTACTTCACCTAATCTTGACCTGAGGTGGTGGGTGTAAGGCTGGCAAAATTCCCTAGGGTTCTTCAATACCATGTGTTCCTCACATTCAGGGATGAGGATTCCAGGATGACCATTGATCAATTTCTTTTCCTCTATCATTTTGAACATAACAACACAATATCTTCTGGACTTTAACTTTTGGTCTGGTGAGAAAAAATGGATGAACAATTGTTGGTGAGAATTTGACAAAGTTTCCACCTCTCAGCTGAAGGATCCTATATATGCAGGCTCATTTATAGACAGTAAGCCACTAAGCAGTTTTCTTCCATGGCATCTGTTTTTCTTCTTGCCTCAAGAATCCTATCTTAAGCTCCTGCCTTTAATTTCACTCATGGTAGGCTCTGATTTGGGAGTGAAAGCAGAAAAATCCTTTTCTTCCTCAAGTTGCATTTGGTTGTGATGTTTTGAATCCCAGAAAGAGAAAGTATACTAATACAGTGTGCATACCCAGTAAAGGATAGCAGTCTGCAGCATGTTGTAAATCAAATGATTCAACCTAATAATATTAAATTGGAACAAGTCTTTGTTGCAGTTTGGATATCAACTAGGCATGAAAGAATCATGTATTTGAACATTGACCTCTAGCATGTGGCCCTGTTTGACTCAGTTGTAGAAAATCTGGGAAATATAGCCTGGCAGATACAAGTTAGTCATAGGGGATCTAGAGACTGCTAACTGGGTGTAATCATTTTCCTCAGGACTCCAATGCCCGCTAACCAGCCTTTCCTATTTTGAGGACAGAATGTGAAGGAAACCACTGGGTTTCTGTCACCATTGGTAACTTTCAGCTCTGACCTCAAAAGGAACCACTTACAGCTCTGACTGTGGCTGCCTCCTATCCTTACAATGAGAGCACTTGGGTTTCTAGGCTGGTGAGCCACTGTGCTTGGATCTTTGTGAGTTGTTGAATCTGAACACAAAGTGTTCTTCTATATTCCTATGTTTCCGTTTGGAGCGTCTGTTATCTGGTTTTAAAATAACTCCCTCTTCTTGTCCTTTCTTTCTTTGAAGTATGATTAGGAAAATTTTTATTTTCTTTGTTACTTGGATTTTTGAGTTTTTATTTAAAAATGTCCCCTTTTATATGGCTTTATTCCTTTCACAATTTGTGAATACTAGTTTACACAATGTGCTCATTCTCCCAATAATATTTCCACACATGTACATGAAGAACTTTGATTGCTTTCCAATCCTTGATCACTTTTTCTCTTGCCCACACCTTCCAAGTCCCTCAGTGTTCCCCTGTTTTGCTCACACCCTTACTTTCCAAGTACAGGCACAGTTATATCAAGTCCTTCTAGCCAGAGTACTAACAGGCAGTGTGGTATGGTCCCTTAAGAATGGGCACCAATGTGTCTCTGTTCTTTAGCAGAAAACTTCCTCTTAGATGGTTATCTTGGGATCTCCCTGGCAGTTCAAAAGCCATGAATCCATGCAAGGGCCAAAGGCAATGCTCAGATGCTGTTCTTTTGATGCTAATTATGGAAGTGGGCAACTGAAAAGAGTTCAAGGACAGAATAAATGTAAGTCTAAAATGAACCAGAATTGTACTTCCTTGAAGAACTTTCCTTTCTGGCACATACCATTGCTTTCTCCTCCACTTCTTTGTGTCTCTCTGTCCACAGCTGTTATCCCATGGGGTATCTCAGCCTTAAGAAGGGCGAATTTGGTATAAAAGCTAGTGTTTTATCAGGCACAGGAGTGGGAGCAATAACAATTTTGAATCAATGAATCAAGCCTGTACCCTTGAGTTCTGTTGGCCAAATAACCCAAAGAGGAACAATAACTGCCTGGTATTGTAATGGTCTGTCTATCACCTCATAGAACTCCCTTACATCCTGTAGCTTTGGAAAAAGAGAAGGCTCTTGTTACTGTCTCTGAATCCACAGCTTGGTGAGAAGTCTCAGGCCTAATGTTGAACATGGAATGAGTGTCATCTTTTTCTATGCCCCACAGGTGTTAGTCTCAAACACTGGTATACCATGGCAAACAGTATTTTTTGCCTTCTACAAATGTAATGAATAGCTACCATCCTTTAGTAACCATCAGTATGTGTTTGAAACATAATTGAATACACTGAGTATAGATATGAGTAATTACAAAATTATCATAAGTGCTGCGGTCTAAGTGAAAAGCTGAACACTGTTCGTTTAGTTCAGTGAATATCAAAGTCCATTAACTGAGGGAGGACTGAAGCTCTGGAGCCCATTATCATTTTTAGGGTTCCTTGTTAACAAGGAATGAGTACTTGTTAGATATAGGATATCAAAAGTTCCACTGAGCATCAAGTGTTTGAACATTGTTCCACCAGGTGGTGATATTTGTGGGAAATTATAGATCTTAAGCATTGGGCCTTGAAGGAAGAAGTGGGTCACTGGGCAACATTGGGGACAGAAATTTGAGAGGAACCAGTCCTCTACTGCCCCACTGAACAAGATTCTCCTTTCTTTCCTTTGAGAGAGAATTTGAGGGAAATGAGTGGTTTATGGCTAGATACCATTTGTTCAGTTCTTGCTCTGACCTCACAAGAGACCACTCTCTACTTATACCTCTGGTGAGGCTGCCTCCTGTTCCTACACTACAGAAAGCAACTGGAATTTATGCTGCTAAGAGATTATATTTGGACTTCAAGAGCTTTGGACCCTGAAAGAGAGTTTCTCTTCACTTTGGTGATATAATTTGTGTTTTTTGGTTATGGTTTGTGTATTTGCCTCGGTGTGTGTCCCAGTACCACCTCCATGGTCCCTGCTGTGGAGGTCAGAAGAGTGAGTGAGATTCTCATGATGTGGAGCTACAGGTGTTTCTGAGCCTCTTGTGACACACCTAGAAACGAATAACATGTTAACATGCCATAACTGTCTAGAAAATCATTCATTTCATCCAGATTTTCCAGTTGTGATGACTATAGTCTTTTGTAGTAGTATCTGATGATTTTTTTTAATTTCTTCACTTTCTGTTGTTATATCTCCCTTTTTGTTTCTGATTTTGTTAATTTAGATACTGTCTCTGTGCCCTCTGCTTAGCCTGGCTAAAGGCTTATCTGTATTGTTGATTTTCTCAAAGAACCAACTCCTGGTTTTGTTGATTCTTTGTATACATCTATATGTTTCTACTCGGTCAATTTCAGCCCTGAGTTTAATTATTTCCTGCTGTCTATTCCTCTTTGGTGTATTATTTCATTTTGTTCCAGAGCTTTCAGGTGTTCTGTCTAGCTGTTATTGCATGCTTTCTTCAATTTCTTTATGGAGGCACTTAGAACTATGAGTTTTCCTCTTAGCACTGCTTTCATTGTGTCCCATAGGTTTATGTATGTTGTGCCTTAATTTTAGATAAATTCTAATTTCTTTCTGTATTTCCTCCCTATTATGTTATCATTAGGTTGAGTACTGCTAGACTTCCTTGTGTATGTGGACTTTCTGTTGCTTTTGTTGTTATTAAAGACCAGCTTTAGTCTGTAGTGATCTGATAGTATGCAGAGAAATATTTCAGTCTCATACTACTTATGGCTTGTTTTATGTCTGATTATATGATCATTTTTGAAGAAGTTATCATAGGTGCTGAGAAGAAGGTATATTCTTTAGTTTTAGGATAAATTTCTCTGTAGATAGATGTTAAATCCATTTTGTTCATAACTTTTGTTAGTTTCACTTGGCCTCTGCTTAGTTTTTGTATCCATGATCTGTCCAATGTTGTGGGTGGGTTGTTGAATTCTCCCACTATTATTGTGTGAGGTTCAATGTATGCTTTGAGCTTTATCAATGTTTCTTTTCACAAATATGGGTGCCCTTGCATTTGGGGCATAGATGTTTGGAAATGAGAGTACCTCTTGGTACGTGTTTTTCCTTGATGAGTATGAAGTATCCCTTCCTCGCCTCTTTTGATAACTTTTCATTGAAAGTCAATGTTTCTCAATATTATGGCAACTCCAACTTGTTTCTTAGGGACGTTTGCTTGGAAAGAATTTTGCCAAGGTCTTACTCTGAGATAGTGTCTGTCTTTGTCACTGAGGTGTGTTTCGTGTATGCAGCCAAATAATAGGTCCTGTTTATGTATTAAGTCTGTTATTTTAGTTCTATTCATTGGGAAATCGAGTTCATTGATGTTAAGAGATATTAAGAACCAGTGATTTTTTTTTCTTCTTGTTATTTTTCTTGTGAAATTATGTGTGTGTGGCTCTCTTGGGATTGTCGTGAGAATATTAATTTCTTGCTTTTCCTTTGGGTTAGTTTCTGTTCTTGTGTTGGAGTTTTCCTTCCGTTATCTTTAGTAGGGCTTGATTTGTGGAAATATATTGTTTAAATTTTAATTTGTGATGAATATCTTAGTTTCTCCATCTACATTGAGAGTTTTGCTGGGCATATCAGCATGTGCTGGAATTTTCTTCTTTCAGTTCTGTATGACATGTACCCAAGGTATTCTTGCTTTTAGCATCTCTGCTGAGAAATCTGTATTAATTCTGAAAGGTCTGCCTTTATACATTACTTGAACTTTTTCCTTACTCTTTCTTTATTCTGTGCATTTGGTGTGCTGACTATTATGTGATGGGAGGAATTTCTTTTCTGGTCCAATTGACTTGGCAATCTGTAGGCTTCTTGTACGTTTATGGGCATCTCTTTCTTTACATTAGGGAAGTTTTCTTCTATAATTTTGTTGTACCTAGACGTTTTACCGTAAATAAATGGAAAATGGAGGCTCCTATTTTCTCCCATATCTGAAATGTAAGGCTTGAAGTGAGTCTTAGCTACCGGGAGATCCCTAAAGTGAGACATGAGAATGGAGTTTGATATTTTCTGACTCTTTGGGGTCAACTTTCAATTAGACCCTCATGGTGAGTAACTTGAGGGCAACCCCGAATGGCTATTACAAGCATTTTTATACTTTTTAGGGGTACAGGTTGCATCAGCAAGGTTACAATTTAAACTTATTGGCTAAGCATATTGACCTTTAAATCTATTGGCTAGCAAGTATAGGACATGCATTCAAACTCTATCTGGGACCAGAGAGTCAGATGACTATCAGTCAGTACATTCTGCAGTTTTTCAAGAATGTCCCTGCTCCTCCTGAGATCTGTGGGTGGAGAATGGAACTTGGCCCATCCTTGACATTAGGCGGGAAGCTGTTACTTGTCCTAATCTTGACCTGAGTCAGCGGGTGTAAATGTAGTGAAAGCCTTAGGGTCCTTCACAAGGACTCCATAAACTATCTAGTTTCTACCAGGTCAAGCCTCCTAATAGTTTTTACACTTCGGTAAGAATTAGGGTCCTTCAGAGGCATGCTGTAAAGTGCTTCAGAAGTTTATTGCCCACACTCTAACTGCTCAAGACTGTCTGACTCTAGCGGTACTGTCATCTAAGATTGTTATTTACCAAAGTCAATCTGAAGGAACTATATCCTATGACCTTTAATTAAACCCAGGCTGTCGCGCCCACCTCGGCCGGCAAGGAAGACGCAACACGGTTGGATTCTTCTCAACAGCCTTTATTGCAAGACCACGTCTTTGCTGATATGGGGACCTCGAGCGGCAAAAGCACTCGCCTTATATACATAGCAGGGTGAGGCTATGCTAATTGTCCTTCAGGGATTGGCAGAGTATGAATCCCTCATTAGCATATTAACGTCCCGGCCAATTGACACCAGGTGCAAAACCCACACATGCGCAGTACCATTGTTCACCACAGGAGGGCGCTGGATCACCTCATTATCCTACAGCTGCCCTGGCAAGGGGACAAGCCTGCGCATGCGCGATATGTCATTTAGATGACATTAGGACTGGATGTCGGCGCCATCTTTGTTTTACCATGTAACTCCCAACATCTCCCCCTTTTTTGTTTAATAAACTGACTGGTCTAGATCTGGGTGTCACCTCAATCTTTTCATTGCTCCTGTCTTAGGTCGTTACTGATGATGACTCGGCATTATCCGTCATTGGGTTACCCTATTGCCACTGGGCCCCGTGTCTTAGGTTGGTTCTTTTTATTTCTTCTACCTGTCCAAAGCTGTAATGTCTGTTCCATTATCAGAACTCAAATGCACTGGAATTCCAAACTTTGGAAGGAACTCTTCTAATATCTTTGAAACCACTGTTTGTGTCATATCATCCTTAGTGGGGAAAACGCTGGAAAAGTATCTACAAATACTATTAATGAGCTATATTTGCCTGGCTTTATTTTAGTGAAGTCCATTTCCCAATGGGTACCTGGTCTTGTGCCTCTCTCTGGAGCCTCACTCTTTGTTTTGGTGGTTTATAAGTTTACAGGTGAAACATTTGGAGGCCTTTTGTGCTACTAAAGATTTTAGGTGAACAATCTTTAAATCTGCATGTAGAATTATATTTTTTTAGTACCCTGGAGGGTAGTGTGGTGGATATGTTGGAGCAATTTCCTAGTAAGATACTAAGGCAGAATCATTTACTATCTTCAGTGAATCACCAATCTCCAGGTTTGTGAGACACAGGCAGTTTTCTTTTGATGTTAGTTATGTCCTCCTTAAAATATTTACGTTCTTCTGGTAGAGTGGTTATCCTGGATCTGTCAGTCTAAGGGCCAGAATTACTGTAGTGTTAATTGTCATCATTTTAATCAATGCATCTGCCTTCTAATAGCATCTGACCTCCTTGGGAGTTGCCCTGAACGTGGTGCTTGCAGGTAAGCCCGAACTGCTTTTTCGTTTGCTGGGCACTGGTGTGTAAGAAGGAGAAACACTCTCCTCACTTCTGTCACCATCTATGGCAGGTGGAACTCTGGTGCCAGGATTCTGAGTGGAGAATTGGCAATGTCTGTAACTGGCTGCAGCATTCAGGAGAACAGTCCTAAACCTCACCAGGACAACAGGGTAGAGTTGGCACTGGTTGTGTGTGTTGTAGGTGAGCTGACCCCAAGTCATAAGAGCATGCATCTGTCAGGCTAACAATCTCTTATTCCTTTCAGGCCCTGATCTAGGGCTTCCAATTGGTCTATAACAACATCTACATCATCAGTGGAGTGCATGCTATAGTGCATGAATGACCTGGTTCTATTGAACCAAAACTACAGGATCTTCATGACTCAGGGAAACAGCAGCAGTTTCAGTGAGGTTCCCATATTTATTGAACAGCAGAAGTTAGAGGCTTCATAACAGAACAAGGACTCATTGCAATGAACATTTAAAACAAAGAAATATGGACAAAAGCGAGTACTTTGGGTCATATTGTGGCTCACCATAGCTTTCATGATAATTGTTTTCTCTGTCAAACGAAAAGGTTGTAATGGTTGAGGGAAGATATAAAGAGAGGAACAGGTGAGTGTGATAAAGGTACTGCTCATTTGTGTGAACTGAACTGCTAATATTCTCACAAAACTGATTGGATTTTCTCCAAAGTATTATTTCTAAACAGGTCTTCATCCACTTTTTCTCCATTAACTATATGTCCAATACTTCTGGTAGGTGGTGGGATAGAATGGACATTAAATCATTTAAGAGACTTTATTAAAAGTAGGTTTTTAAAATTTAGTTTTATTTCCACTGAATTTCCTTGAAGAGATAGTGGGAAATACCCTTGATCGCATTGGTACAGGACACCAATGGCTCATCTCTAATATCGACAAGGGATAAAGGGGACCTCAGGAAACTGCAAACATTCTGTAAGGCAAAGGAAACTGTCAATAGGAAAAAATAGTAGCCTACATATTGGGAAAAGATCTTTACAGACCATAGATCTGACAGAGGGCTAATATCAAAAATTATAAAGAATTCAACAAGTTAGATACCAACTACCCATATAACTCAGTTACAATGTGGGGTACAGAACTGAACAGATAATTCTTAACAGATGGATTTTGAATAGCCAAGAAGTAGTGCAAGAAAGAAAGGTTCAGATTTCTTAGTCATCAGGGAAAAGAAAATCAACACAACTCTGAAATTACACTTTACAGCCATCAAAATGGCTAAGATCAAAGAGTCAAAGGAGAGCATATGCTGATGAACATATGTGGAACAAGAGCAGCACTCATCCTTGATGGTGGGAAACCACCAAAGTTGTACATTCAGTCTGGAAATAAATTTGGAAGTTTCTCAGAAGACAGGGAATAGGTCTAACTCAGGATCCATCCATACCCTCCAGGGCATATACATAAAAGATTCTCCAGCATCCCACAAGGCCACTTGCTCAATTATGTTCATAGCATCTTTATTCGTAATAACCAGAAACAGAATACAACCTAGATGCTTCTCAACTGAAAAATTGTAGTACTACTCAGTTATTAAAAACAAGGATATCATGAATTACTTAGGCAAAAGGATGGATCTAGAAAATATCTGGAATGAGGTACCCAGAACCAAAATGACATCCTTGTTATGTACTCAAAAGTAGATATTAGCCATAAAGAACAGGATAACCACATTAAAATTAACAGAACAAAGTAGCCAAATAAAAAGGAGACCCCGAGGGAGGATGTCTGTATCTTTCTTAGAAGGCTCAAAACTGGAGATCAGAAGTGGATTGAAGGTGGGACCTGAGTGGCAGAGTGCGGAGGGGAGTAGGTTAGGAGGCACAAAGATCATATGTATGCACAGTAGGGAAAAGGTATTGGAGATCAGTGATTTTAGGGACAATTTCTAGAATGTGACAGTGACATGGGATGGGGAGAGGCTTCAGATCACATGTGGGGACTCCAATAGTGCGAATATGGGGATCCTTAAGTGGACTTGTCCTGTAGCCAAGCAGAGCACCCAGTGGAGGGATAAGGACAGCAACATATTTGCAAAAATGTGGACCCAAGATATACCCTGACTACTATATGGGCAGGGACAAATACATAACAATGACTGAGGGAATAGCCAAACTGAGACCCATCCCATGGGCTAAAAATCATCTCTAACAGTATTCATAATGCTCTATTATGCTTGAAAACAGGAACTTAGCATAATTGTCTTTTGAGTGGTTCCACCAATCCAACCAGTGGTAAGAGATATAGAGACTAACACTGCAGCATTTGGTGGAGTTCAGGGAGTCCTTTGAAAAAGTTTGGAGAAGATTGAGGGCCCTGAAGAGGTCAAGGACTCTACAGGAATCCCAACAGAGTCAATTAACCTGGGCCTTTGGGGTTCCCAAAGACTGAATCAGTTATCAAAATTTGAGGGCAGGCTTGACCTAGCCCCTTTACACATATTTAGTATATGAACAGCTTGTTCCTCATGTGGATCTCCCAACAACTGGAGTAGGGACTGTGCCTGAGTCTATTGCCTGCCTGTCTGTGGACACCTCCTCCTACCTCTGCTTACAATGAATGGACAATGATGCCTGGCCTCATGGGGAGATAATGTGCTAAATCCAGCAGAGACTATGTGTTGTGGCTATGGGATTCAGGGGGCTTATTATGTCTTTGTGGGGCATGCAGAAGGTGGGTTGGCTGGGCTCCATGAAGGGTGACACCCAGAAGGGGGCTTCCCCATCTCAAAAGTGAAGAAGAAGAAGAAGAAGAAGAAGAAGAAGAAGAAGAAGAAGAAGAAGAAGAAGAAGAAGAAGAAGAAGAAGAAGAAGAAGAAGAAAGAAGAAGAAGAAGAAGAAGAAGAAGAAGAAGAAGAAGAAGAAGAAGAAGAAGAAGAAGAAGAAGAAGAAGAAAGAGGAGGAGGAGGAGGAGAAGGAGGAGGAGAAGAAGGAGGAGGAAGAAGAAGAAGAAGAAGAAAGAAGAAGAAGAAGAAGAAGAAGAAGAAGAAGAAGAAGAAGAAGAAGAAGAAGAAGAAGAAGAAGAAGAAGAAGAAGAAGGAGGAGAAAAAAGAAGAAGAAGAAGAAGAAGAAGAAGAAGAAGAAGAAGAAGAAGAAGAAGAAGAAGAAGAAGAAGAAGAAGAAGAAGGAAGAGGAGGAGGAGGAGGAGGAGGAGGAGGAGGGGGAGGGAGGAGGAGGGGGAGGAGGAGGGAGAAGGAGAGGGGAGGAAGGGAAGAGGAGGGGGGGAAGGAAGAGGAGGAGGAGGAGAAGAAGAAGAAGAGAAGAAGAGAAGAAGAAGAAGAAGAAGAAGAAGAAGAAGAAGAAGAAGAAGAAGAAGAAAAAGGAGGAGGAGGAGAAGAAGGAGGAGGAGGAGGAGAAGGAGGAGGGGGAGCAGGGGGGGAGGAGGGAGGAAGAAGAAGAAGGGGGAGGAGGAGGAAAAGAAGGAGGAGGAGGAGGAGAAGAAGAAGAAGAAAAGAAGAAGAAGAAGAAGAGAAGAAGAAGAAGAAGAAGAGGGGAGAGAGGAGGAGGAGAAGGAGGAGGAGGAGGAGGAAGGAGAAGGAGGAGGAGGAGGAAGGAAGGAGGAGGAGAGGAAGAGGAGGAGGAGAAGGAGGGGGAGGAGGAGGAGGGGAAAAGAAGAAGGAGAAGGAGAAGAAGGAGGAGGAGGAAAGAAGAAGGAAGAAGAAGGAGAAGAGGACGAAGGAGAAGAAGAAGAAAGAGGGAGAGGGGAGAGGGGGAAAAGGAAAAAGGGAGAGGGGAGGAGGAGAGAGGAGGGGGAGGGGAGGAAGGAGGGGGAGGGGGGAGGAGGGGGAGGAGGGGAGAGGGGAGGAGGAGGAGGGGAGAAGGGAGGGGGGAGGGGGGAGGGAAAGGAGGAGGAGAAGGAGGAGGAGGAGGAGGGGAGGGGAGGAGGGGGAGGGGGAGGGGGGGGGGGAGGGAGGGGGAGAGGACGAGGGGGAGGAGGAGGGAGGGGGGGAGGAGGAGGGGGGGAGAAGAAGAAGAGAGAAGAAGAAGAAGAAGAAGAAGAAGAAGAAGAAGAAGAAGAAGAAGAAGAAGAAGAAGAAGAAGAAGAAGAAGAAGAAGAAGAAGAAGAAGAAGAAGAAGAAGAAGAAGAAGAAGAAGAAGAAGAAGAAGAAGAAGAAGAAGAAGAAGAAGAAGAAGAAGAAGAAGAAGAAGAAGAAGAAGAAGAAGAAGAAGAAGAAGAAGAAGAAGAAGAAGAAGAAGAAGAAGAAGAAGAAGAAGAAGAAGAAGAAGAAGAAGAAGAAGAAGAAGAAGAAGAAGAAGAAGAAGAAGAAGAAGAAGAAGAAGAAAGAATGGTGGGAGGACTTGAAAGAGGAGGTACTGATAGGATAGGTTGGGCTAATGTTGTGTTTTAAAGTGAATAAATAAATAAAATTTTAAAAGTTAACTTTAGCCACACGTTTGTCTAAATATCGCCCAGGGGTTATTCACATCACACTTGGTTGGAGAAGTTAATAGTGCATGCTTTTCCTACAGAGGACCCAAATTCATTTGATACCACTTACATATGGCTCACTGCCATCTGTGTTTCCAGTTCTCAGGGATTCACTGCCATCTTCAGACCACTCACGGTGTCAGTTATGAATGTGGTACAAATACATATATGTAAGCAAATATTGTTGTTGTTATTCATGGGTTTTGCAATGGGTCAGTCAAATCAACACCAAATAGAATCAGAGTGTGGCTCTATTTATTTCATATGATCAATTGGCAAATTAGCAGAGATGAAGAACAGATTCCTGTATCTAGGGGCCAAAGTGTTTGGTCATGCTGGCATGATTACAACTGAAATATGTGAGCATCGGGGAGATCATTGTGTAGCAGGTTATCTGTACATACAGTGATGATTATTATAGTGATAATTTTCATTTCTTGAGAAACCCAGTTATGCAAATATGATTTTGTTTTAATCCCAGATGTGGGGTATGGGGCTGTTTCAGATTGCCCACAGCCACTGTTGGTGTCTTATGCTTTAGGAGGGAAATGATTTTTTCCAGAAGCAGATAGTTTTAGTTTGGAATTCTGGGGACTCTTGACAGGATATATATTTGAGATCCCAAAAAGGGCCTGTGGTGGCTACTGCTCTGCCTGCTGCTGCCAATTCATCTTGCTGCTGTTCCTCTTGCTTATTTTGCTATTGCCTGACTGCTGTTTGGCTGTTATGTTGGACTGCTGGTTGGAGATATACTGATGATAGAAATTGAATTTACCCCAACGAACCCAATAACTCTATTCAGCCTAAAAGATTCTTAAGACATCTACACACCTTTTCCTCTTTAACATATTTTCTATACTACCAGGTATTAGGTGGTTGGAAGAGATTGGGTTGTAATAAGTATTATAAGGGTAGTAGATAATATAACCTAATAAATTACCCCTTAGGTATGACTAGAAGTAAGGGAATATACAGGTTAAGAGGCAGAGATCAGTGATACAGGGTACACTGAACTGATTACACTATGAAACTATACTTCGTTTCTTTTTTTTCCTGTAGCCTGAGTTGGTGCAGAACCTCTGACTTTATTTTCAAAGTGCTAGGCTTACACGCATGCATCACCATGCCTTATTTAGGAGAAAACCATTGTAAAATATCAAAGAACACTTAAGGAACAAGGTAGACAACAACGCTTATCTTATTGTGTAATTTTGTATCACTATAACAAAAACTTCTTGTTCAGTGGATTTAAAAAGACTTGCTTTGAATGTGTTCACTAAATGCAAAAAAAAAGCTCAATAAAAATTTACAGTATTATCATTTGAATAGGTGCCAAATATCCTGTCCTTTTTCCTATCAGGGAGAGAAAATTATTTTCCAAATCACTTGTAGGTTGGACAAAAATAACTATCCCCCACAACATTCTGTAGCATCAAAGGCAGACTTCTTCAGCCCTTCAGAGAGGACATCCCAGCTCTCATGATCTCATCAACCAGGAAAATGTTGGTGGCGATTACAGTACAGGAGTGAAGCAGCTGCTTCTTTACACAGTAGTTATCCCACTCACTCATTTCTGTGGCCACCATCGCCTCACCTGTGTTCAGATCCACCCCTACAAGCTGACAGGATTCTGAATGTTCAGCTTTAACTTTAACTCTTTTTTCCTGAAAGTCAAAAACAGATTTCTGCACAAGAACCTTGGGAATGATGAGCAAGGTATCTAAAAAATGTCTGAACCCCAAGCTGAGCTCTGCCCTACATACTGGGCTTGTATTTAATCAGAGCCTCTGCTAGTGCCACTTCTACTTCACCTGCACCCACAACAGAACAGCCATCATCAATAACATTTTGACAACCCTCAAGCCATCTCTGATTGCATCCTTGGTCTGAGTCAGTGTGTCCTTATTTGGTCCTTTAGCCAGTAAAGGACAGACTGGAGATTGTCATATTTCTTTTTTTTTCTTTTTTTTTTTTTTTTTCGGGGCTGGGGCCCGAACCCAGGGCCTTGCCTTCCTTGGCAAGCGCTCTTCCCCTGAGCCAAATCCCCAACCCCCCCCCCTTTTTTTTTTTTTTTATTGTCACATTTCTAAATAAGGTGAACTTTTCCTCACCCAGTGTATTCTCATAGAAAAGACCTGCTTGTCCCAAACAGTCAGGATTCAGTTCAACAGACAAGTTCATAGCTATCCCACCACAAGTGTCAGCCTTTCCATGTTTCTCCTCTTGGCTCTACATAGAGCTATGATATCTTCTTTCGCAAGGGCATCTAAAGAAAAGGGGTCAATCCCCTTTTGATTAATAACAAAAAATCCTTTATCTGAATCACCACAAACTTTCTTTTTCAGTTCTATGATTTCTTTTAACTCTATCTTCAATGAATTTTCCTTCAGTCTTTACTAGTTTCTCTCTCTCTTATGCACTCTGGTAAAAGACCCAGAATTCCCTGCTGTTTTCTCATACTCCAAGGACACGTTGCATGTGAGGATGTAGGCACTTTCTACTCTTTTCTTCATATCAGGATGCCACATCCCATGATCCAAAACGAGCCCTCTGATTCAGCTGTATCACTTTCAGATTTATGGTTCATCTTCATGATCTCAACATGAAGAGGTCAATGGGCTCATCTTCTTCCCTAATGGCCAAAATGGAGTCCACCACAGCCTCTGTCAAGACAGCAAGTTCAGCATGAACTTCAGGAGAGATGCCCTGGCCATATCGATGAGTGTTTCTCTGTCAATCTCTTTGCTTACTTTAACTTGTTCCAAAACTGGAGTGCTTTTTCCTTTGCAGCTTCAAAACCTTCAGATATTATTCTGGTATGAAGACCTTCAGAAACATAGAGGTCCATTTGTTTCAGCAGCTCCCTGATGATGAGGACATTGGATGTAGTGCCATCGCCAGTTATGCCATCCTGGGCTGTAGCCACTTTTGCTATCAAAGAGGCTGTTGGGTGTTGAATTTCCATTTCATGAATCAGCACATTGCCATCTTTAGTAAGTTTGATGTCTTCAGCACCAGATACAAGCTTCTTCATGGTGTCTTTAGGCTCAAGTTGGTCCTCAGAACATCCTACAGGACCAGTGCTGCACTACTGCTCACCACCAGTGCTGCCTGCTCTCGGGCTCCTTTTTGGAATTTTTTTTTATTCTTTTTTTTTATTAACTTGAGTATTTCTTATATACGTTTCCAGTGTTATTCCCTTTCCCGGTTTCCAGGCAAACATCCCCCTCCCCCCTCCACTTCTTTATGGGTGTTCCTCTCCCCATCATCCCCCCATTGCCACCCTCCCCCCAACAATCTAGTTCACTGGGGGTTCAGTCTTAGCAGGACCCAGGGATTCTCCTACCACTGGTGCTCTTACTAGGATATTCATTGCTACCTATGAGGTCAGAGTCCAGGGTCAGTCCATGTATAGTCTTTAGGTAGTGGCTTAGTCCCTGGAAGCTCTGGTTGCTTGGCATTGTTGTACATATGGGGTCTCGAGCCCCTTCAAACTCTTCCAGTTCTTTCTCTGATTCCTTCAATGGGGGTCCTATTTAAGGTCTTCACCACCACCATGGCTGGTCTAGCTCAGGGAGAGGCCAAGAACAACATGCTCTACGCGGGTCTTCTCCTATACTTTATTTCTTTACTGTGTGCGGACATGCTCAAGCACAGATTTGAGGAAGTCAGAGTACACCTTGTAGGAGTTTGTTCTCTCCACTGTATTGACCCAGGGGCTGGAACTCAGGTGATCTATTCTAAGTGGAGAGTGCTTTACATGCTGAACTATATTGTTGCCTCTTATTCTGGCCAGTGTTATGATCAAGAACTGGTGAAATATTTCTGTCAGTTTTAATGATGGTCCAAGTCTGAGAAAATGTATATGAGACCTCAACATTAATTTTGTAACTCAGTGTGATTCTAGTCTTCAAATTATAATATACAAACTGTTTTTTCCTATTCTATTATTTAAAGATCATTCACTATAGCTGTTATTAGTGATTTTTTCCACCAATTTGGAAATCAAGTGTCAAATGAATCAGATAAATTTCTCAGGAGGATGGAGAGATGGCTCAGCAGTTTAGAGCCCTGGACACATTAACATTGGATCAGGGTTTGAGTCTTAAAATCTATATTTGTGGGATTACCTCTGTTTGTAACACCAGTTCTAGGGGTATGGCACCAACTTTTCTTAAGGGAAGGAAATCCCCATAAATATATACACATCCAGTACACATAAGCAAAATAAATGCTAAAACAGTTGTTTGGTCACAATAGTAAGTTCCACCACTCAGGTTTTAACCTTCACCACACTGATAGTTATACCTACTTGAGATATTTATCTTGTGGACTGTACTGTCTGTGATCATTTTGAGGAAACTGTTGAGGTTGGATGCTTGATTTTAATCTTCTGAGAAAATAATTTTGTAACTAAGGAAGACACTGACAGAATGACAGTTTTGCCTACTCTTGTCTCCTGTCTGACTGTTGGGTGTTTCTGATGTTTGGAAAAACAGTTTCACTATGGCCCAGAGTGAAGACTTTGCCAAGGACTTTCAGGAGAGGATGTCCAGTTTGAATCTTGGTATGCTTTCTTGGTCCTGATACATCAAACCTCTTAAGGCTCCTGAGCATGAACTGCCCTTGCAAATTTTCCTCTTTACTCTTGATGTAATAAGCAGTAGTGTGCAATATGCACGTTCTTACAAAAGACATTGAACACATATTTATAGAATAATTTTTTAATGGTATTAAGGAGTTGTCTTCTGTATCTGACATTCTTTGTGACTCAAGTTTTCAATAGCTGAATAGCACAGAACAAGGATCCTTAGGATCTCTGACGATCAACAATAAGGGAGAAATTGTGGGGAAGCCTAAGATCAAAGCTTCACTGACATGCCTCACAAAGAGACGTGAATCTATAAAAAGTTGTGAAAGATGATAAAATAAAATGTAAAAAGATAACAGCTAACAAATGTGACCACCAACATCAGGATAGTATGGGTTGCTCTTGTCTCAGCTTTACCTCTGGTGTCCTGATTGGGAGTGAGGATGTGCTGCATTCGCTGGCGATGTCTATGGAGGAGAAGCACCATGGAGACACTGGTCCAGACCATGATGCTAATGAATGTGGCATCATGGATAAACCTCAAGAAGACAATGCCTACAGTGAATCCAGAAGTGGAACAGAACAACTTTCTTTTTGAATCAGTGTTATTGTCTGTTATCTGAGGACCAGTGACAATAACTGGAATGTAGATATTATTTAAAACACTGAAGAACCAACAACTGCAACAAGAGTAAGTAGCAAAATTTGGGACATTTGCTCTAAGCAAAACTTTACCTCTATGAACAGGAGAAAGAGTGAGAAACTGTTGGATACTCAGGACACAGGTGGAACACAAGTTGGTGCTTCTTGCTACCAGGCGAGTGAAGAATTCAAATTTACATTTGAGGTCAGTTAGAGGACTTCTTTGAACAAAAGTCATCATGTTCTTTGGAAAGACAGTGATGAAGAGAATCAAAGCATTGGCCACAGCTATGTTTGTTAAAATCATATGTGTGGCCCTCTGTTGAGAACCAGTTAAGATTGGAGAGAAATTATGGATAAACAGAAAAATATTGGCCACAGTCCCAACCCCAAACTGACAAAGCAAGAGGATCTGAAGAGCCACTTCCTCAGTGGTTTTCAAGGATTTATCAGGAGCAGGCATTGAGAGGGCTTTACTCAACGTTAGACTAATGATTAGATGGAATACTGCTGTGTTCAATACTTTGTTCTATTGTCCATGCTTTCAAATTGATTTGGGAAAATGTCTTCTCTTGATCAGTGAGATACTATTCTATCCAAAGTACAGGGACTTTGCCTAGAGAACAATGCATGAAGAGTAACTCAGAATAAAATTTTATGCTTATTGAATTATTCCTGTCTCAAGATAAATTTTATATTGCAATTATATCTTTATGGTCATGTAGTTCAATATCCTACAAAATAACACATATTTTAACAAACTATGGGCTCTTGCCTTTGAATAAAGACAGGAAAGAGATTAGTATAACAAAAGCAAATATAAATGCAGCATAAAAGAATAAAATTTTCTTACATATAATAATCAATAAGGTTGTGTAACTGAATTCAGTTGTAGAAAATTAAGTTGTTGCCTTCTGAGAAATTTTTATGCTACTTATCCACACAACAAAATACCAAATATTTTTGATAAAGGCACCTGTGTTTTGATCACACAGATTAACATAGGTTTACATTTGTATCCTCCCTGTGAAAAAGCCCACTTACAAACAAGTTTCACTTATTCATATTTTTCCAAATCATAATTTTGGGTCTAAAAGTTCTCGTGCCAGGGTCTTACCTGCATCATCTCCAGCTTCCCTCCAAAATTATTAACACAATCACTATTATACACTTTGAAAGCTGATGCATTGTACTTGCTTATATGTATTCTAAAGGAACATGAGGGCCTCCATTAACCAGATAAAATTCAACATCTCACATACAGATGTCACATTGAAGGCTGTTTTCTGCTGAATGCCAATACAGAAAACAGATATTTCATTGAGATGAAAGCAAAATATGAACCTATTTGAGTTCAGCTGCAGCCTCCAAAAAGAAATAATGATTCATGTTGGCTTCAGAAGATGATGTACATTGAAGAAGGGAGCAGAGAATTTTACGCAGAAGTCTATGGTTGGAAGAATTCCACCTTCTGAATCAGGATGAAGATACTCATCTGAAAGCCAACTCCAAAGCACAACTCCTATAGAAGCACATCTCATAAAGCCTGTTACATTTAAGAAGTTCTCTGTGTGACACTGCATGAAAAAGAATGCACGGAAATTCAGACTGGTTTCTTATTCTCCATGCAATGCTGAGAAGGTAACTCAATGGAGACCAGCTTTCACTTCTCATAAAATAAAAATGTATGCAGAAAAGACATCATTCAGAGAGTTTATTACTTTGTCACCTCTGGCTTCAGTGCATTTGTCTGCATGGTGTTTTGGGAATATCTCTGATGAAGGAAAAATCATTTACCCCTTGAGCCAATCTCCAATTTTACTTTCTGATGCTTAATGATAATGTCTAGGGGTTTGATCTATTTTAATAAGTATTTGGGCAGAAGTTAAGAAAGTGTTTTCATTTTTGGGAGAATCTAAGTTCTGGTTTGATCTTGTAGTCAGATATTAATTGGGCACTCAAGGGTCGAACAAGGGACTCATTATGTGCATTTCTACAGAGTACTTTTCTCTCTACTATCTCACTCTTGTAAAATTATGCTGACACCAAGTCCTTCCAGAAAACTAGCAACATGTCATTCAGGTTCTGCAATTGCCCAGTAAGCTGCTTCATCTGAACTTTTCTCACGTTTGTACTCATGAATTCTTATCAGAAGTCTAGTATATTTTGCTAACATCTGAGAATCTGCTCTATAAAGAAGGAATCTGGATATAAACAAACAAAGATATGTTTTGAGCAATCATTAAGTAATAAATAGATCAAACCACACTCATTTCTGCTCTAGGTATAATAGACTACTAGGAACTTAGTTTTGATTTTCAGTGATGAAAGGCAAAATCTCAGGATATAAATCTAATAATAGTATGTTTTAAACCTCTATAGATATTCAAAACTGCTGCAAGATTGTCTTAGACCCTGTCAAATAACATGTACTTGGATGTGTGAGAAACAAATTATTTTTTTTACAATTTTTTAACAATGAAAATAACAGCATTTAGAACGTATATATGTGGAAATAAGTCAAAAAGAAAGAATGCCTTGTCATTAATAGCTCAGATACCTTATGTTTGTCTAGGGCAAGCTCACAACCATGATTTCAACTGTGAAATTTATGTTGGCCAATTCAAAATTATGTATATAATGTGGAATAACCTTAAACATCAGGAATTTGTAAAACTCACGGCTCGTTGAAAAATTGGAGATAGAATGGCGTTATAAAAGATTAAGATTGATGTCAGCAGCAAACCACTGAACTGAGAATAGGACCCCCGTTGAAGGAATCAGAGAAAGAACTGGAAGAGCTTGAAGGGGCTCGAGACCCCATATGTACAACAATGCCAAGCAACCAGAGCTTCCAGGACTAAGCCACTACCTAAAGACTTAACATGGAAGGACCCTGGGCCCTGACCTCATAGGTAGCAATGAATATCCTATTAAGGGCACCAGTGGAAGGGGAAGCCCTGGGTCCTGCTAAGACTGAACCCCCAGTGAACGTGATTGTTGGGGGGAGGGCGGCAATGGGGGGAGGTGGGAGGGGAACACCCATAAAAAGGGGAGGGGGGAGGGGGATGTTTGCCGGGAAACCGGGAAAGGGAATAACACTCGAAATGTATATAAGAAATATTCAAGTTAATAAAAAAAAAAGATTAAGATTGAACATGGAACATGATGAATTACATATGGAGGAAAAATAGACCAAAAAATATGGAGAGGAATAAGTAATACTGAGCATCTTTAAAAAACACTGTACAGAAACATGGTGCTATTGGGACATCCTGTAATATGTTCACATGCATATTTCAAATGAGTTTTAATAAACCTCTACTATATTAGGTAGACAGTCCCTCAACTAGACATTTCCTGCTGTATAATATAAATTTCTGCTCCAGGATTAGGTAACTTCTTTTTCTAGCTGTTTGACAAATCTCAAAGCAGAATTCACCCAACCCCCAAGCAAACAGGCTATTACCTACAGTGCTGGTAATTCTCCAAAACTTGGTAGCTGAAGACACTATGTACTGGACACAAGGAAGTGCAGAAATCAAACTGGAACATACTTTGAAGATTTGTATGCCACCCATGTGTCCACAGATGCTATAAGCAATGATGATGAAAAATGCATGTGGAAAACCCAGTTTTCACTTTCTTAAAGGATGCTACATATAGTTCTTGTGGAGAAACAAAATCAGAAATCACATTATTCTATGAACACTGCCACATACAGCAATTACAACCTGGATGATATATACGCATTGATTTAAGAGTGATATTTATGTTATGGAAGAAACTAACTACATTCTTATTTGAACTGAGGACCTGACCACAAGTTATAACTCATTAAAAGCACTGTTTTAAATTTCAGCTGGCAGATAAGTCCTAGAAGGGAACCTAGTAGTAATGATCTTCTTAAGGAAAAAAGAATTGAAACATTTCTTGATGACTTACTGCTTTACCTGTAGGCCAGTGCATGTCTTGCCCCTCATCAGAGAAGCTTCTTGGACGTTAATTAACACAGGAACTCTCAACTGGTCATTGTGCAATTATATGAGTTTGGTATGCTCACTCAGAACAAGAATGGACATATCATACCTCTACCATCAAGTGATCCACCAGCATTTGTTTCTTACTTATTCTTATACAAATCAGCCTAGTTTTATAGACCAGCAAAATATCCAACGAGTGGTCACGCGACAGCCTCAAATTGTTGACTGTTAGAATGGAATAAAGGAATTCTACAGGAAAATACCGGAATACCAGTTGTCAAACAGGGTGTAAGGAAAGGAGAGATGGCATCTCCTGTAATTGGAGAGAAGATGGTTTGAGCCAGAACAGAGCCATGGGCACATCTTCAGAAAAGGTCTGCTAGTTGGACCTACCTTGTGAGTACTCCTCTGTGTGGATGATGTCCAAGTTACCACATCAGATTGAACCAGATCAGAAGCTTCTGCAAAAAGGGCTTTCCCAGAGTGCTGAGCATCTCAAGAAAGTTCACTGAACTCCATGTACAGAGTCTGTAGCATGTTGACTTTTCTGTTGAAGTTTACAATGAAAGGAAAATAATGGTGATATTTGTATTGTCATTAGAAATGAAAGGGCCCTGGCACACAGGTCTTGGAAGGCTTTCAACAATATGCCCTGCAGCCAACATGGAGGAGCTGCAGACTGGAGTCCATCCCCATCAAGGGGTCTGTGCTCCAGTCTTCCTTAATCATGGAGGTGCTGAGTCATCACTGGCTTTCCTGATGGATCCAGCATTTCCCATAAGCTTCCTTTTTGCACAAAAAGGGAAGGAACTCACATTATAACTGATTGTAGGTTCTTGTTTAGACTGGATTTATTGTTAACTCTTTCTAAGTAAATACAGCATGTGGTGGTATTTTAAAGTATGTTCCCCTGTGACAATTTTATAAGTCAGGTAAGACTTCATAAAATTCTTAGGCAAATGGATGGAACTGATAAATAATCATTGGAAGTGAGTTAACCCATACTCAAAAGAACAGATACTATGTACACTGACAAGTGGATATTAGCTCAAAATCTCAGAATAATCACCATACAACTCACAGATCATTTGAAGCTTAAGAAAAAGACCAAACTTTGGGTGCTTCGATCCTACCTAAAAGGGGAACAAAATAATCATGGGAGATAGAGGGGATCTAGCAGGGATTGAGGAGGGGAGCAGAAAATAGGGAAGCAGACTCTGGTATGGGAAGAGACATGAAAGAAGTACAGAGGAACAGTAAATTGAACAGAAATCTTGTACCAGTGGGAGCTGAGGAACTGCATGTAGCCACTAGAAAGTCCCAGATCCCAGGGAAGCAAAAGGATTCCAGGATACAATAGTGATGACATTAGTGGAAATAACCAACAAAGGGGAGAAAGAACCTCTAGAGACCATCTCCAGCAGTAGACACAGACCCAGTTGAAAAATTCAGATACCAACACATCTCAAAAATTTCAATGGGCAGAATTGTTCCTATCTAAAGGAAATATAGAGACAAAAAATAGAACAGAGATTTACAGAAAGGGTATCCAGTATCCACCACGCCTAGGGATCCATCCTACCTAAAAAAAACCAAATCCACATGCTATTGCAGATGCCAAGAAGTGCTTGCTGACAGATGCCTGGTATAGCTGTCCCATGAGAGGTTCTGACAGCACCTGAGTAATACAGGTGCAGATAGGCTCCAACTACATTTGTAGCAGAGGATGGCCTAATGGGGCATCAGTAGAAGGGGAGGCCCTTATTAGTGTGGAGGCTTGATATCCCATAAATAAGTGGATGCTGTAGCAGTGAGTTAAGAATGGGGTTTGCACCACTGCAAAAATAAATAAATAAATCAAAGTGAACATTTAAAAAAGGGAGAGTTCAATATACTACAGACCACCTTACATTTGGAGTAATATGAAAATATATATTTGTGAAGATGGATGAAAATTTCTAAGTTAAACTTGGTGGGACATGTCTGTCACTCTATTCTTTGAGGGGCATAGATAGGACAATTATGAGTTTCAAGATATTCAATCATATTGTGAGAGTGAATACTGGAAAAACTTATATCTCTTTGTGGTGTGGCTCAAATCAAGCATACACCTTTAATCCAAGAGTATTGCTGAATATTTGAACACACAGTAATGTTGAGTACCTGAGAAACCTGCTTGTAATTCTGTAGAGTCTCAGTACTACCAGCATCTTTAATCAGAATGACTTTCGGTTTCTTGGAAACGATATTGAATAAAGTCAGTCAAAGGTCAAGAGGTGGAGAAATCAACCAGTTGACAGGAAGCAAACATAGGGAAAAAAACAGAGAATGAGAGAAGTCAAGAGAATGAATAGAGAGACACATAGGAAGTATAAAGTAGGGACATTCTGTTGGAAGGGCTTTTCAGTTGAGTGAGTTTTCCCTCTTGTGACCTAGGTTGAGGAAGATCAGTTGAGTGCTTTCTTGCCTATGTGAACTAGGAGGCTTTCATCATTGCATTCAACTTCTGAGTCTTCATTTGGTAAAATCAAATATTGAGAATTTGGTTTTCAAATGTTAAGAAGGCATGACAAGAAACTTATTTTTAAAACAATAGCTAAATACTGAATTTGGGGCAAGCATTGGGTACAAGATTAACTGTCTCAAAAATAAGTTAATATAACCTTGCTATAGGAGATTGAGGTGTTACAGAGACACACCTGGGAAAAATCAATCAAAATTTGCCAATTCCAGATTGATCTGGAGGTCTGTAATAGGGAACTTTCTTTGTTGCTAATTGGTGTAGAATGACCTTGCCTGATTCCTGTGGGTAATGTGATCCCTGGTCAGGTGGTTCCTTGTTTTATTTTGTTTTGTGTTTTGTGTTGTATATGGAAGGTAGAATGCGAGAGGGAGCAAGCCAGAGAGAACCTTTCACTGTTGTCTCTGATTCAGTTCCTGCCTCCAGGTCTGTGCTGTGGCTTTGCTTTTTATAGGAGGTAAAAAGTAAGAAGAAAGAAACCCTTTCTTCCTGAGTTAGTTTTGGTTCTGGTGTTACCATAGCAACAAAAATCTGAGGAAAGATGTAAAGATACTAGTTCACTCACATGCCTCAGTCCCTTGAGTGAATCTTCCATTGGGTATCATAATAAAGACCAGTGTTTCAGGAAGGTCTGATCATCGACATGAGTGATACCACCCTAGACAGATTGTAGCCCTGGTTTTTAAAGATGATCCTTTTCCGGTACTGCTTGAAAATGGCCAGGATTTGCTGTGAGTCCAGCTTGTCTTGAGATCAACGTAGCCTTATTCCTAAACTACGATGGCTCATTAGAGCCATCCATCACAGCATGGTGTATAAATGACAAATCACCCCTGACAGATAAGAAAGATCAAAGCACTGACACAAGTCAGAGCTCATCCTCCAGAGCTGTCTTTGAGCTGGGGATGGACAACTGATCTTATTGTTTGATCATCAGATCCTCAGACACTTGGACCTAACAGGTGTTAGAAACATTAGAAGATAGAGAGTGGCTGTGAGGGACTGGAGGGACAGATATGACAACAATGAGAGCTCTAGTCGTGAGAGATGGCATCAATGCTGATGGCAATGCCTGGTAATTCTGAACCAGTACCTTGATCTTAAGGACTTGGAATGAGGAAATCACCAACTGTACCTGGATTGAAAATTCAGAGGGACTGAAGACAAAAAATAGAATTTAAATCATAAAAATGGCCAGGAGAGCTAAAGTTATTGAAGATATTCAGAGAAACCACTTAGGAGTGGCCTGAGCAAAGAAGCAAGCAATAGTCTTCATTTATGTCTTCAACTCTTGTGCTTGTGGTTTGGTTTGAGTGTTTTTGCTCTCCTTTCCCAAAAATGTTATCTTGGAGGAGCAGGTTTAATTGAAGATACTGTAAGGCTCGATGTGAGTCTTAACTACCATGAGACCCCCCCAAGTGAGACACGAGAACAGAGTTGGATGCAAACGCAAGAGGTTTATTTTCCTGGGTGTCAGGGTCGACCTGCAGTTAGCCCCTCAGAGAGTGAATAGAAGTCGACCCAGTATGGTTATAACAAGAAGTTTTCATACTTTTTTAAGGGTATAGGTTACATCAGCAAGGCTACAGTTTAAACTTATTAGCTAAGCACGTTGACCTTTGAATCTATTGGCTAGCAAGCATGTGACCTGCATTCAAACTCTATCTGGGACCAGAGGGTCAGACTATTAGTACATTCTGCGGTTTATCAAGAATGTCCCTGCTCCTCCAGAGAACTGTGAGTGGAGAATGGAATTTGGCCTATCCTTGACAGGAGGTGGGAAGGTGGTACTTCACCTAATCTTGACCTGAGGTGGTGGGTGTAAGGCTGGCAAAAGCCCCTAGGGTTCTTCAATACCCTGTTTGCCTCTCATTCAGGGATGAGAATTCCAGGATGACCAATGATCAATTTCTTTTCCTCTATCATTTTGAACATAACAACACAATATCTTCTGGATTTTAACTTTTGGTCTGGTGAGAAAAAAATGGATGAACAATTGTTGGTGAGAATTTGACAAAGTTTCCTCCTCTCAGCTGAAGGATCCTATATATGCAGGCTCATTCATAGACAGTAAGCCACTAAGAAGCTTTCTTCCATGGCATCTGTTTTTCTTCTTGCCTCAAGAGTCCTATCTTAAGTTCCTGCCTTTAATTTCACTCATGGTAGGCTCTAATTTGGAAGTGAAAGCAGAAAAGTCCTTTTCTTCCTCAAGTTGTATTTGGTTGTGATGTTTTGAATCCCAGAAAGAGAAAGTATACTAATACAGTGTGCATACCCAGTAAAGGATAGCAGTCTGCAAGTGTTGTAAATCAAATGATTCAACCTAGTAATATTAAATTGGAACAAGTCTTTGTTGCAGTTTGGATATCAACTATGCATGAAAGAATCATGTATTTGAACATTGACCTGTGGCATGTGGCCCTGTTTGACTCAGTTGTAGAAAATCTGGGAAATATAGCCTGGCAGATACAAGTTAGTCATAGGGGATCTAGAGACTGCTAACTGGGTGTAATCATCTTCCTCAGGACTCCAATGCCCACTAACCAGCCTTTCCTATTTTGAGGACAGAATGTGAAGGAAACCACTGGGTTTCTGTCACCATTGGTAATTTTCAGCTCTGACCTCAAAAGGAACCACCTACAGCTCTGACTGTGGCTGCCTCCTATCCTTACAATGAGAGCACTTGGGTTTCTAGGCTGGTGAGCCACTGTGCTTGGAT
Source organism: Rattus rattus (assembly GCF_011064425.1). Classification (NCBI taxonomy): domain Eukaryota; kingdom Metazoa; phylum Chordata; class Mammalia; order Rodentia; family Muridae; genus Rattus; species Rattus rattus. Next base: position 180,410,926 of record NC_046155.1, read on the forward strand.
CTTTGTGAGTTGTTGAATCTGAACACAAAGTTTTCTTCTATATTCCTATGTTTCCATTTGGAGCATCTGTTATCTGGTTTTAAAATAACTCCCTCTTCTTGTCCTTTCTTTGTTTGAAGTATGATTAGGAAATTTTTTATTTTCTTTGTTACTTGGATTTTTGAGTTTTTATTTAAAAAATGTCCTCTTTTATATGGCTTTATTCCTTTCACAATTTTGGAATATTAGTTTACACAATGTGCTCATTCTCCCAATAATATTTCCACACATGTACATGAAGAACTTTGATCGCTTTCCAATCCTTGATGACTTTTTCTCTTGCCCACACCTTCCAAGTCCCTCAGTGTTCCCCTGTTTTGCATATTCCCTTACTTTCCAAGTATAGGCACAATTATATCAAGTCCTTCTAGTCAGAGTACTGACAGGCAGTGTGGTATGGTCCCTTAAGAATGGGCACCAATGTGTCTCTGTTCTTTAGCAGAAAACTTCCTCTTAGTTGGTTATCTTGGGATCTCCCTGGCAGTTCAAAAGCCATGAATCCATGCAAGGGCCAAAGGCAATGCTCAGATGCTGTTCTTTTGATGTTAATTATGGAAGTAGGCAACTGAAAAGAGTTCAAGGACAGAATAAATGTAAGTCTAAAATGAACCATTTTTGTACTTCCTTGAAGAACTTTCCTTTCTGGCACATACCATTGTTTGCTCCTCCACTTCTTTGTGTCTCTCTGTCCGTAGCTGTTATCCCATGGGGTATCTCAGCCTTAAGAAGGGCGAATTTGGTATAAAAGCTAGTGTTTTATCAGGCACAGGAGGTGGGAGCAATACTGATTTTGAATCAATGAATCAAGCCTGTACCCTTGAGTTCTGTTGGCCAAATAACCCAAAGAGGAACAATAACTGCCTGGTATTGTAATGGTCTCTCTAGCACCTCATAGAACTCTCTTACCTCCTGTAGCCTTGGAAAAAGAGAAGGCTCTTGTTACTGTCTCTGAATCCTCAGCTTGGTGAGAAGTCTCAGGCCTACTGTGGAACATGGAATGAGTGTCATCTTTTTCTACGCCCCACAGGTGTTAGTCTCAAACACTGGTATACCATGGCAAACAGTATTTTTTGCCTTCTACAAATGTAATGAATAGCTACCATCCTTTAGTACCCATCAATATGTGTTTGAAACATAATTGAATACTCTGAGTATAGATATGAGTAATTACAAAATTATCATAAGTGCTGGGGTCTCAATGAAAAGCTGAACACTGTTTGTTTAGTTCAGTGAATATCAAAGTCCATTAACTGAGGGAGGACTGAAGCTCTGTAGCCCATTATCATTTTGAACCCATTATCAATGATGAACCCATTATCATTTTTAGGGTTCCTTGTTAACAAGGAATGAGTACTTGTTAGATATAGGATATCAAAAGTTCCACTGAGCATCAAGTGTTTGAACATTGTTCCACCAGGTGGTGAGGTTTGTGAGAAACTATAGATCTTAAGCATTGGGCCTTGAAGGAAGAAGTGGGTCACTGGGCAACATTGGGGACAGAAATTTGAGAGGAACCAGTCCTCTACTGCCCCACTGAACAAGATTCTCCTTTCTGTCCTTTGAGAGAGAATGTGAGAAAAATGAGTGGTTTATGGCTAGATACCATTGGTTCAGTTCTTGCTCTGAGCTCACAAGAGACCACTGTCTACTTACAGCTCTGGTGACGCTGCCTCCTGTTCTTACACTACAAAACCTGTAGGTTGGTTGGAAAGCAACGGGAATTTATGCTGCTAAGAGATTATATTTGGACTTCAAGAGCTTTGGATCCTGAAAGAGGGTTTCTCTTCACTTTGGTGACTATGTTTGCATTTTTTGGTTATGGTTTGTGTATTTGCCTTGATGTGTGTCCCAGTACCACCTCCATGGTCCCTGCTGTGGAGGTCAGAAAAGGGAGTGAGATTTTCATGATTTGTAGCTACAGGTGTTTCTAAGCCTCTCATGACACACCTAGAAAAGAATAACATGTCACCCAGATTTTTTAGTTGTGATGATTATAGTCTTTTGTAGTAGTATCTGATGATTTTTTGAATTTCTTCATTTTCTGTTGGTATGTCTCCCTTTTCATTTCTGATTTTGTTAGTTTGGATACTGTCTCTGTGTCCTCTGGTTAGCCTGGCTAAAGGCTTATCTTTATTGTTGATTTTCTCAAAGAACCAGCTCCTGGTTTTGTTGATTCTTTGTATACATCTATATGCTTCTACTCAGTCGATTTCAGCCCTGAGTTTGATTATTTCCTGCTGTCTATTCCTCTTTGGTGTATTGACTTCTTTTTGTTCCAGAGCTTTCAGGTGTTCATTCTAGCTGTTAGTGCATGCTTTCTTCAATTTCTTTATGGAGGCACTTAGAACTATGAGTTTTCCTCTTAGCACTGCTTTCATTGTGTCCCATAGCTTTATGTACGTTGTGCCTTAATTTTGGATAAATTCTAATTTCTTTCTCTATTTCCTCCCTGTTATGTTATCATTCAGTTGAGTGTTGTTAGGCTTCCTGGTGTATGTGGACTTTCTGTTGCTTTTGTTGTTATTAAAGACCAGCTTTAGTCTGTAGTGATCTGATAGTATGTCTGATTATATGATCATTTTTGAAGAAGTTATCATAGGTGCTGAGAAGAAGGTATATTATTTAGTTTTAGGATAAAGTTCTCTGTAGATAGATGTTAAATCCATTTTGTTCATAACTTTTGTTAGTTTCACTGTGCCTCTGCTTAGTTTTGTATCCATGATCTGTCCAATGTTGTGAATTCTCCCACTCTTGTTGTGCGAGGTTCAATGTATGCTTTGAGCTTTATCAATGTTTCTTTTTACAAATATGGGTGCCCTTGCATTTGGGGCATAGATATTTGGAAATGAGAGTACCTCTTGGTATGTGTTTTTCCTTGATGAGTATGAAGCATCCTTCCTTGCCTATTTTAATAACTTTTCATTGAAAGTCAATGTTTGTCAATATTATGGCAACTCCAACTTATTTCTTAAGGATGTTTGCTTGGAAAGAATTTTGCCAGGGTTTTACTCTGAGGTAGTGTCTGTCTTTGCCACTGAGGTGTGTTTCGTGTATGCAGCCAAATAATAGGTCCTGTTTATGTATTAAGTCTGTTATTTTAGTTCTTTTTATTGAGGAATCGAGTCCATTGATGTTAAGAGATGTTAGGAACCAGTGATTTTTTTCTTCCTGTTATTTTTCTTCTGAAATTGTTTGTGTGGCTCTCTTGGGATTGTTGTGAGAATATCAATTTCTTGCTTTTTCTTTGGGTTACTTGCTCTTCCTGTGTTGGAGTTTTCCTTCCATTATCTTTGGAAGGGCTCGATTTGTGAAAATATACTGTTTAAATTTTAATTTGTGATGGAATATCTTGGTTTCTCCATCTACATTGACAGTTTTGCTGGGCATATCAGCATGTGCTGGAATTTTCTTCTTTAGGTTCTGTATGACATTTACTGCCATCTGTGTTTGCAGTTCTCAGGGATTCACTGCCATCTTCAGACCACTAAGGGTATCAGTCATGAATGTGGTACAAATACGTATATGTAAGCAAATATTCATACACATCAAATAAAATATTTTTATTTTATTGAAAACATTCTGATATCATGCAATATATCTTGATTACAATTCCCCTCCCCTTACTCATCCAAGTCCTTCACCCCCTCCAGATCCACACTCTTTCTACCTTTCATAAGAAAAGAATGGCCTTCTAAGAGATAACAACCAAGTGATACAAAATAGAATATAGGTCACATTGTAATTGGACTAATCAACTTAATAGAAGGAAAAGCACCTTGAGAGAAGGTATAGTGATCAGAGACCCATTCATCCCCACACTCATGTGTTCCATAGAAATACTAAGCTGAAAACATTAATATATGTGCAGGAAATCTGATGCAGACCCGTGTGAGCCCTGTGCTTGATATTTCAGTCTCTGTGTACTCATATACAGTTTGCTCAGTTGATTTAGTGGGTCTAGTTCTCCTAGTGTGCTTCATTCCCATGGCTCTTATACTCTGGACTCCTCTTCTTCAGAGCTATGAGAGGTGGGATTTGATGAAGACATCTGACTTAGAGCTGCGTGTTCTAAGGACTCTCCATTCACATGATGTCTGGCTGTGAATCTCTGCATCTGTTTCTGTCTGCCATAGGAAGAATCTTCTTTGATTATAACTGAATAATACACTAATCTCTGAGTATAGCAAATATCATTAGAAGTCATTTTATCAATGCTTTTCTTTTAACATGTTGTATTTGATCTTACCATAGGCAGGTACACTATCTGGTTTCTGGTTTTGGTCACCTGACAATGCTTGAGTATGTGTTCTGTCTGAGTTGTGGGACCTTATGACAAATCAGACATTAGTTGGCTACTCCCATGAGTTCTGTGCCACCATTGAACTAACATATCTTTTATGCAGGACAGATTGTAGGCCAAAAGTTTTGTGGCTGAGTTGGTGTTTATGTCTCCTGCGAGTACTTTTCCATACGAAAGACACTTGATATAGGAATGAAGGCTCCATTAGCTCAATTTCTCCATTTTGAATGAGTATATGGGTGTTGTCCTAGGTAAGGGTATCCCACTTTCAGTTTATGGAGAACAAACCATTGTCTTAACAATAGCCTGGGATATATAGGCACTTATTTCTGTGGGACAACTTTGACCAACAATTCCATTGAACGCAATAGAGTCCCTATACTTGTTTTATGATAAGAGTTGGTCAGTTGGGTCTTCTATATCCTCACCTAATAGAAAACTTCAGTAGGATCATTTTCATATATGTTAGTAAATTTTCACGGCCATAAGTTTTCATAACATCTTTCATATGCATCCACACAATTCTAGCTCTCTCTCCCCAAATGCCCTCTCTCAACCCTATGGTCCCTTGCACTCCTGGTCCTGTTCCAACTCCCCCACAACCGTAGATGATCAGAATAGCTATTTCCCCCTTCCATTCAATGGAAATCCATGTGTTTCTCAATAGATCATTTCTATATACCAATCTCCTTTGTAGCTTATCATTTATTTAATGCCTACTGTGCAAGTATAAGTGAATACATACCATATTTATCTTTCTATGTCTTGATTACCTTGAAGGACCCGAGGATCTTTCACCAGCCATATACTCACCTGCCTCCAGTCAAATCTAGGATAGGTTCCAGCTTTTCGCCTTGGGTTAAGGCTAGGCCAAGTTCCATTCTCCACTTACAGGAACATTCTGGAGTAGAAAATTCTCTGAATATACTGACTGATGCTTCTTAGCCAATAGATTTAAAGGACAATATGCTTAGCCAATAAGTTTGAACTGTAACCTTGCTGATGTCACCTGTGCCCCTAAAAAGTATAAAAACTGCTTGTAATAGACATTCAGGGTTGCCTTCTAGTCACTTGCCTTGAAGGACTGATTGAGGGTCGATGCCATTGTGCTGGAAGATAAACCTCCTGCTTTTGCATCTATCTGTTTCTTGGTGTCTTCGGGGCATCTTGAAGTAAGTACCACTGACTGAGAGTCGGGGTCTTACAACCTCACTCAGGATAATTTTTTTTAACTCTAATCATTTGACTACAAACTTCATGATGCCTCTTTTCTTCTTTTTTAATTAACCATTCTATTTATTTACATCTCAAATGTACATCTTCCAGATTACCCCTCCACAAGTCCCCCATCCCACAACCTCCCTCTCCTCCCTCCCTTTTGCCACTATGAGTCCCTCACCTACCCATCCTCTCCTGCCCGGCTCCTCAACCATCCCCCTATCCTGGGACATCAAACATCAATAGAACCAAGGACCTCCCCTCCCATTGATGTCAGACAAGGCTGTTCTCTGCTACTTATGTCTCTGGTGCCATGGATCCCTCCATGTACATGATACATGGTTGAGCAATGTCTTTGTATTAGGATAAAATGTCCTTTAGGTATATGCCCAAGAGTAATGAGAAAGACCTATTGCCGTCTTACTGAGTACCAAATTCTTGAGGATAGGGAGATAGCCCAGCTGCTAAGGACATGTATTACTCTTCTAGATGACCCGGGTTTGGTTTCCAATGTTAGTTGGCTGAGAGCTATCTGTGACTCTAGCACCACAAGATTCAACTCACCCTTCTGACCTTCTTAGGCACTGCATTCATGTGTAAAGATTAGTAGTCAGAAACTGACATGTACATTCAAAAATAAAAACCCAAAGGCAAAGAAAACAGATGTATGAACTAGTTACTATATCACATCCATTTTATCTGTGGACACTTGGGTTTGGTTGAAAGCTTTAAGGGTTGGCAAGGGTCATATAGGCAAGAAGCATTGAAACCCAATTAGCCTGGAAGCACCTAAATTCTTCAAGAACTTAAGCACTAGGTTTTAATACTCCTTTATACCTAACCACCCTAAAATAACACAAGTGAAAGTGTGCAAAATATGTGTCAACTACTCTGCAAATATTTGAAGCCAAAACAGAATCTGAGTTGAATTCATCCACAGTGAAATTCATTCTCAGATCCTTTTCAGTCAAAGGACAGAAGAATACTCAACTAAGAGAGAGATAGAGAGAGAGAGAGAGAGAGAGAGAGAGAGAGAGAGAGAGAGAATATAAATGGCATAGCAGTCTGTACACCACCACTGAGAAAAGGTGAGTATATCATTGCTGAGTATATAGATGTCAATTTTGTACAAATACATCAGTTGGAGTATGGCAGTGATTTCTCATGCATTTATTGAATTTCATCACTATGGAGGGAGAAGCAGAGGCAGGTGGCTCGTCAGTCAGCCAGTCTGGCTTAGTGAGTCAGTTGAATGACAACTGAAGGTACACTGTTTATCCTGTCTCAAAAAATGAAAAAAAAACCATGAATGTCTTTTTTGGACTGGGTTACCTCACTCATGACGATATTCTCAAGTTCCATCCATCTCTCTGCAAAATTCATAATGCCTTGCTTTTTAATAGCTGAATAGTGTTGCATTGTGTAGATGTACTACTTGCTCTTCATTTTCCTCAGGTGAGGAACAGCTAGGTTGTTTCCAGTTTCTGGCTATTATGAATAAAGCTGCTATAAACATACTTGATCAAGTATCTTTGTGGCTTCCCAGGCATGTCTGCCCCTCTGAAGGTCTAGCTTTCCCTCCCATGGGATTTGGGTGCACTCCTTTTTTTTGTAATTATATTTATGTACAGAAAACTTAAGTGTACATTTAACCCAGCTTAGTGGCGAGTTCTTTAGCCTTTGCCTTTTCCAGCTTGGCAATGCGAGCCACAGACTTAGGACCCAGGATGTTGCCTGCCCAGTGGCGGTGGATCTCGTCATATCTGTCATTATAATTGGTCCTGACAGCTTCCACCAGCTTAGCTAGAGCACCCTTGTCTTCCGAGTTAGCCTGTGTGAAGGCAACAGTGGTGCATGTCTTCCTGCGGACCAGGCACCCCAGCCTGGCCTTTCCCTTGGTGATGCAGTAGGGCACCCCCATCTTTCGACTAAGGGCAGGGAGGAAAACCACCAGCTCTATGGGGTCTACATCATCGGCAATCACCACCAGCTGAGCCTTTTTGTTCTCCACCAAGGTGGTGACTGTATTGACCCCTGCTCAGAAGACAGGCAGTCTTTTAGTTGGGACGTCCCCTTTGCCAGCAGTTTTCTTCTCAGCGCCGGCCAGCATCCTCTGCTTCTTCTCCTGCTTTGTCTCTGGCCTGTACTTGTGGGCAAGCTTAAGCAGCTGAGTCGCTGTTTGCCTCTCCAGGGCCTGGGTGACCTGGTTGATGGCAGGAGTTACTTTGAGCCACTTATAGAGGATGGCTCTTTGCCGCTGCAGCCTTATGTAGTGGGGCCATTTAATGAAGCATAGGAGAACTCCTTTGGGCTGGATGTCCTGCCAATGCCGAAGTTCTTAGGCCTTTTCTCAAACAAAGGATTGACCACTTTTTTGGCTCTTGTTTTGACCACGGTGGAGGCCGGGTCCACCTTCTTCCCCTTGACCTTCTTTCCTTTGGCCATCTTGCTTGGCTGGAGGAGAGAGCACTCCTTCTTTAAAGAGGGAACAAGAATACCCTTGGGAGGGAATAGGGAGGCAAAGTGTAGAACAGAAGCAGAAGGAACACCCATTCAGAGCTTGTCCCACATGTGGCCCATACATATACAGCCACCAAACTAGATAAGATGGATGAAGCAAAGAAATGCAGGCTGACAGGAACTGGATGTAGATCTCTCCTGAGAGACACAGCCAGAATACAGTAAATACATAGGCGAATGCCAACACCAAACCACTGAACTGAGAATGGAATCCCCGTTGAAGGAATCAAAGAAAGGACTGAAAGAGCTTGAAGGGGCTTGAGACCCCATATGAACAACAATGCAAACCAACCAGAGCTTCCAGGGACTAAGCCACTACCCAAAGACTATACATGGACTGACCCTGGGCTCCAACCTCATAGGTAGCAATGAATAGCCTAGTAAGGGCACCAGTGGAAGGGGAATCCCTTGGTCCTGCAAAGTTGAACCCCCAGTGAATGGGATTGTTGGGGGGGGGCAGTAATAAGGGGAGGATGGGGAGGGGAACACCCATAGAGAAGGGGGGAGGAGGGCTTAGGGGGATGTTGGCCTGAAACCAGGAAAGGGAATAACAATCGAAATAAGAAATACCCAAGTTAAAAAAGATGGAGAAAAAATTTAATTAATTAAAAAATATCCAATAAAAATGTAAAGGAAAAAATATCTTTGTGGGATGTTGGCACATCTTTTGGGTATATGTCCAGGAGATGTATAGCTAGGTCTTGATTTACAACTACTCCCAGTTTCCTGAGAACCTTTCAAATTGATTTCCAAAATAGTTGTGCACTATTGCACTTCCACCAGCAATGCAGGTAGGTACTCACTTATCAGTGGATATTAGTCGTAAAATACAGGATACTCCTGTGACATTCCACAGACACAAAGAAGCTAAGCAAGAAGGAAGGCAAAAATCTAGCATGATTGATTCTCAGTTAGAAAGAGGAATAAGAGGCAAATGAAGGGAGGGACCCTGCTGAAAGAGGGGATGGAGGGTTCAGCATTAGGTGTGGGGAAGACAGGGCAGATGGATAGATGGCCATGAAAACGAATGGAAATCTGCAATTGTCAGGGGTTTGTCAGGTGGGTTGCATCTCTTGGACAAGACAGACACCCACAAACAATGGATGGAACTTAGGGACTCTTAAGAGAGAAATGGAGAATGGATTGCTGGCTCCAAAGGAGAGGGTAAGTCAACAGAAAGACCAATAGAATCAACTAACCTGAACCCTTGGGGCTCTTAGATTCTGAATCACCCTGTAAAGAACATAAACCGGCCATAATTAGGCCTCTCTGAACATATGTAGCATTGTGAACCTTGGTCTTCACATGGGTCCAATCAACTGGCATGGGGGCTATCCCCAAAACCCAAAAGCTGTTGCCAGTACATTAAATACGTTCTTCACTCCTGCTTTGTATTTCTATATTGTCTAAGTGGCCTTTCCTTGTTCATAAGAAATTTTACTTAAATGATACCTCGAGTTTTAAGAGTTGTGGGATTAAAAGAGACACTCTGGCCACATATGATCATCACTAGTGTTTACTGTATATCTTATGTCCCCAAAAATTATCTACTAGATTAATCTATATGCAGAACGAAAATTCTTTCTTAGCCTGTAGCATTCTGGTTGTTATTCATGGGTTTTGCAATGTGTCAGTCAAATCAACACCAAATAGAATCAGAGTGTGGCTCTATTTATTTCATATGATCAATTGGCAAATTAGCAGAGATGAAGAACAGATTCCTGTATCTAGGGGCCAAAGTGTTTGGTCATGCTGGCATGATTACAATTGAAATATGTGAGCATCAGGGAGATCATTGTGTAGCACGTTATCTGTACATACAGTGATGATTTTCATTTCTTGAGAAACCCAGTTATGCAAATATGATTTTGTTTTAATCCCAGATGTGGGGTATGGGGCTGTTTCAGATTGCCCACAGCCACTGTTGGTGTCTTATGCTTTAGGAGGGGAATGATTTTTTTCCAGAAGCAGATAGTTTTAGTTTGGATTTCTGGGGACTCTTGAGAGGATATAAATTTGAGATCCCAAAGAGGGCCTGTGGTGGCTACTGCTCTGCCTGCTGCTGCCAATTCATCTTGCTGCTGTTCCTCTTGCTTATTTTGCTATTGCCTGACTTCTGTTTGGCTGTTTTGTTGGACTGCTGGTTGGAGATATAGTGATGATAGAAATTGAATTTACCCCAACGAACCCAATAACTCTATTCAGCCTGAAAGATTCTTAAGACATCTACACTCCTTTTCCTCTTTAACATATTTTCTATACTACCAGGTATTAGGTGGTTGGAAGAGATTGGGTTGGAATAAGTATTATAAGGGTAGTAGATAATATAACCTAATAAATTACCCCTTAGGTATGACTAGAGGTAAGGGAATATACAGATTAAGAGGCAGAGATCAGTGATACAGGTTACACTGAACTGATTACACTATGAAACTATACTTCGTTTCTTTTTTTTTTTTTTTTTTTTGCTGTAGCCTGAGTTGGTGCAGAACCTCTGACTTTATTTTCAAAGTTCTAGGCTTACATGCATGCACCACCATGCCTTATTTAGGAGAAAACCATTACAAAATTTCAAAGAACACTTAAGGAACAAGGTAGACAACAACGCTTATCTTATTGTGTAATTTTGTATCACTATAACAAAAACATCTTGTTCAGTGGATTTAAAAAGACTTGCTTTGAATGTGTTCACTAAATGCAAAAAAAGCTCAATAAAAATTTACAGTATTATAATTTGAATAGGTGCCAAATATCCTGTTCCTTTTCTCCTATCAGGGAGAGAAAATTATTTTCCAAATCACCTGAAGCTTGGACAAAAATAACTATCCCCCACAACATTCTGTAGCATCACAGGCAGACTTCTTCAGCCCTTCAGAAGGACATCCCAGCACTCATGATCTCATCAACCAGGAAAATGTTGGTGGCGATTACAGTACAGGAGTGAAGCAGCTGCTTCTTTACACAGTAGTTATCCCACTCACTCAATTCTATGGCCACCATCGCCTCACCTGTGTTCAGATCCACCCCTACAAGCTGACAGGATTCTGAATGTTCAGCTTTAACTTTAACTCTTTTTTCCTGAAGGTCAAAACCAGATTTCTGCACAAGAACCTTGGGAATGATGTGCAAGGCATCTAAAAATGTCTGGACCCCAAGTTGAGCTCTGCCCTTCACACTGGGCTTGTATTTAATCAGAGCCTCTGCCAATGCCACTTCTACTTCACCTGCATCCACGACAGCACAGCCATCATCAATAACATTATGATAGCCCTCAAGCCATCTCTGATTGCATCCTTGATCTGAGTCAGTGTGTGCTTATTTGGTCCTTCAGCCAGTAAAGTGACAGACTGGAGATTGTCACATATCTTAATAACGGTGAACTTTTCCTCACCCAGTGTATACTCATAGACAAGACCTGCATGTCCCAAACAGTCAGGATTCAGGTCAACAGACAAGTTCATAGCTAACCCTCCACAAGTGTCAGCCTTTCCATGTTTCTCATCTTGGCTCTACATAGAGCTATGATACCTTCTTTCGGAAGGGCATCTAAAGAAAAGGGGTCAATCCCCTTTTGATTAATAACAACAAATCCTTTATCTGAATCACCACAAACTTTCTCTTTCAGTTCTATGATTTCTTTTAACTCTATCTTCAATGAATTTTCCTTCAGTCTTTACTAGTTTCTCTCTGGTAAAAGACCCAGAATTCCCTTCTGTCTTCTCATACTCCAAGGACACGTTGCATGTGAGCATGTAGGCACTTTCTACTCTTTTCTTCATATCAGGATGCCACACCCCATGATCCAAAACGAGCCTTCTGATTCAGCTGTATCACTTTCAGATTTATGGTTCATCTTCATGATCTCTACATGAAGAGGTCAATGGGCTCATCTTCTTCCCTAATGGCCAAAATGGAGTCCACCACAGCCTCTGTCAAGACAGCAAGTTCAGCATGAACTTCAGCAGAGATGCCCTGGCCATATCGATGAGTGTTTCTCTGTCAATCTCTTTGCTTACTTTAACTTGTTCCAAAAACTGGAGTGCTTTTTCCTTTGCAGCTTCAAAACCTTCAGATATTATTCTGGGATGAAGACCTTCAGAAACATATAGGTCCATTTGTTTGAGCAGCTCCCTGATGATGAGGACATTGGATATAGTGCCATCACCAGTTATGCCATCCTGGGCTGTAGCCACTTTTGGATCAAAGAGGCTGTTGGGTGTTGAATTTGCATTTCATGAATAACATTGCCATCTTTAGTAAGTTTGATGTCTTCGGCACCAGATACAAGCTTCTTCATGGTGTCTTTAGGCTCAAGTTGGTCCTCAGAACATCCTACAGGACCAATGCTGAACTACTGTTCACCACCAGTGCTGCCTGCTCTCGGGCTACCTCTGTTTTAGGATTTAAGGTCTTCACCACCACCATGGCTGGTCTAGCTCAGGGAGAGGCCAAGAACAACGTGCTCTACGCGGGTCTTCTCCTATACTTTATTTCTTTCCTGTGTGTGGACATGCTCCAGCATAGATTTGAGGAAGTCAGAGTACACCTTGTAGGAGTTTGTTCTCTCCACTGTTTTGACCCAGGGGCTGGAACTCAGGTGATCTATTCTAAGTGGAGAGTGCTTTACATGCTGAACTATCTTGTTGCCTCTTATTCTGGCCAGTGTCATGATCAAGAACTGGTGAAATATTTCTGTCAGTTTTAATGGTGGTCCAAGTCTGAGAAAATGTATATGAGACCTCAACATTAATTTTGTAACTCAGTGTGATTCTAGTCTTCAAATTATAATATACAAACTGTTGTTTCCTATTCTATTATTTAAAGATCATTCACTATAGCTGTTATTAGTGATTTTTTCCACCAATTTGGAAATGAAGTGTCAAATGAATCAGATAAATTTCTCAGGAGGATGGAGAGATGGCTCAGCAGTTTAGAGCCCTGGACACATTAACATTTGATCAGGGTTTGAGTCTTAGAATCTATATTTGTAGGATTACCTCTGTTTGTAACACCAGTTCTAGGGGTATGGCACCAATTTTTCTTAAGGGAAGGAAATCCCCATAAATATATACACATCCAGTACACATAAGCAAAATAAATGCTAAAACAGTTGTTTGGTCACAATAGTAAGTTCCACCACTCAGATTTTAACCTTCATCACACTGATAGTTATACCTACTTGAGATATTTATCTTGTGGACTGTACTGTCTGTGATCATTTTGAGGAAACTGTTGAGGTTGGATGCTTGATTTTAATCTTCTGAGAAAATAATTTTGTAACTAAGGAAGACACTGACAGAATGACAGTTTTGCCTACTCTTGTCTCCTGTCTGACTGTTGGGTGTTTCTGATGTTTGGAAAAACAGTTTCACTATGGCCCAGAGTGAAGACTTTGCCAAGGACTTTCAGGAGAGGATGTCCAGTTTGGATCTTGGTATGCTTTCTTGGTCCTGATACAACAAACCTCTTAAGGCTCCTGAGCATGAACTGCCTTTGCAAATTTTCCTCTTTACTCTTGATGTAATAAGCAGTAGTGTGCAATATACACGTTCTTACAAAAGACATTGAACACATATTTATAGAATAAAATTTTTAATGGTATTAAGAAAGTTGTCTTCTATATCTGACATTCTTTGTGACTCAAGTTTTCAATAGCTGAATAACACAGAACAAGGATCCTTAGGATCTCTGACGATCAACAATAAGGGAGAAATTGTGGGGAAGCCTAAGATCAAAGCTTCACTGACATGCCTCACAAAGAGACGTGAATCTATAAAAAAGTTGTGAAAGATGATACAAATAAAATGTAAAAGATAACAGCTAACAAATGTGACCACCAACATCAGGATAGTATGGGTTGCTCTTGTCTCAGCTTGACCTCTGGTGTCCTGATTGGGAGTAAGGATGTGCTGCATTCGCTGGCGATGTCTATGGAGGAGAAGCACCATGGAGACACTGGTCCAGACCATGATGCTAATGAATGTGGCATCATGGATAAACCTCAAGAAGACAATGCCTACAGTGAATCCAGAAGTGGAACAGAACAACTTTCTTTTTGAATCAGTGTTATTGTCTGTTATCTGAGGACCAGTGACTATAACTGGAATGTAGATATTATTTAAAACACTGAAGAACCAACAACTGCAACAAGAGTAAGTAGCAAAATTTGGGACATTTGCTCTAAGCAAAACTTTACCTCTATGAACAGGAGCAAGAGTAAGAAACTGTTGGATACTCAGGACACAGGTGGAACACAAGTTGGTGCTTCTTGCTACCAGGCGAGTGAAGAATTCAAATTTACATTTGAGGTCCGTTAGAGGACTTCTTTGAACAAAAGTCATCATGTTGTTTGGAAAGACAGTGATAAAGAGAATCAAAGCATTGGCCACAGCTATGTTTGTTAAAATCGTATGTGTGGCCCTCTGTTGAGAACCAGTTAAGATTGGAGAGAAATTATGGATAAACAGAAAAATATTGGCCACAATCCCAACCCCAAACTGACAAAGCAAGAGGATCTGAAGAGCCACTTCCTCAATGGTTTTCAAGGATTTATCAGGAGCAGGCATTGAAAGGGCTTTACTCAACGCTAGACTAATGATTAGATGGAATACTGCTGTGTTCAATACTTTGTTCTATTGTCCATACTTTCAAATTGATTTGGGAAAATTTCTTCTCTTGATCAGTGAGATACTATTCTATCCACAATACAGGGACTTTGCCTAGAGAACAATGCATGAAGAGTAACTTAGAATAAAATTTTATGCTTATTGAATTACTCCTGTCTCAAGATAAATTTTATATTGCAATTACATCTTTATGGTCATGTAGTTCAATATCCTACAAAATAACACATATTTTAACACACTATGGTCTCTTGCCTTTGAATAAAGTCAGGAAAGAGATTAGTATAACAAAAGCAAACATAAATGCAACATAAAAGAATAAAATTTTCTTACATATAATAATCAATAAGGTTGTGTAACTGAATTCAGTTGTAGAAAATTAAGTTGTTGCCTTCTGAGAAATTTTTATGCTATTTATCCACACAACAAAATGCCAAATATTTTTGATAAAGGCACCTGTGTTTTGATCACACAGATTAACATAGGTTTATATATGTATCCTCCCAATGGAAAAGCCCACTTACAAACAAGTTTCACTAATTCATATTTTTCCAAATCATAATTTTTGGTCTAAAAGTTCTCGTGCCAGGGTCTTACCTGCATCATATCCAGCTTCCCTCCAAAATTATTAACACAATCACAATTATACACTTTGAAAGCTGATGCACTGTACTTGTTTATATGTATTCTAAAGGAACATGAGGGCCTCCATTAACCAGATAAAATTCAACATCTCACATACAGATGTCACACTGAAGTCTGTTTTCTGCTGAATGCCAATACAGAAAACAGATATTTCATTGAGATGACAGCAAATTATGAACATATTTGAGTTCAACTGCAGCCTCCAAAAGGAAATAATGATTCATTTTGGCTTCAGAAGACAATGTATATTGAAGAAGGGAGAAGAGAATTTTAAGCAGAAGTCTATTGATGGAAGAATTCCACCTTCTGAGTCAGGATGAAGATACTCATCTGAAGGCCAACTCCAAAGCACAGCTCCTATAGAAGCACATCTCATAGAGCCTGTTACATTTAAGAAGTTCTCTGTGTGACTCTGCATGAGAAAGAACACAAGGAAATTCAGACTGGTTTCTTATTCTCCATGCAATGCTGAGAAGGTAACCCAACAGAGACCAGCTTTCACTTCTCATAAAATAAAAAGGTATGTGGAAAAGACATCATTCAGAGAGTTTATTGCTGTGTCACCTCTGGGTTCAGTGCATTTGTCTGCATGGTGTTTTGGGAATATCTCTGATGAAGGAAAAATCATTTATCCCTTGAGCCAATCTCCAATTTTACTTTCTGGTGCTTAATGATAATGTCTAGGGCTTTGATCGAATTTAATGAGTGTTTGGACAGAAGTTAAGAAAGGGTTTTCATGTTTATTTTGGGAGAATCTAAGTTCTGGTTTGATCTTGTAGTCAGATGCTAATTGGGCACTCAAGGGTAGAACAAGGGACTCATTATGTGCATTTCTACAGAATACTTTTCTCCCTACTATCTCACTCTTGTAAAATTATGCTGATTCCAATCTTTCCAGAAAAGCAGCACCATTTCATTCACGTTCTGCAACTGCCCAATTAGTTGTTTCATTTGAACTTTTCCCGTTTTTGTCCCAAACACATACTTCTGACAATTTTGTTAACTGTAGCTGGTCTTTCCTGTCTGAACCTTGGGATTAGTCCAAAATCCACTTTTTTTCAGGTATAATGTGCCTTCTTTTCTGATGTACTCATGAATTCTTATCAGAAGCCTAGTATATTTTGTTAACATCTGAGAATCTGCTCTGTAAAGAAGGAATCTGGATATGCAATGAACAAAGACATGTTTTGAGCAATCATTAAGAAATAAATAGATCAAACCACACTGATCTCTCTTCTAGGTATAATAGAATACTAGGGACTTAGTTTTAATTTTCAATGATGAAAGGCAAAAACCTCATCTTATAAATCTAATAATAGTATGTTCTAAACCTTTATTGATATTCAAACCTGTTGTAAGATTGTCTTCACACAGTCAAATACTATGTACTTAGATGTGTGAGAAACAATCTATTATTGTACAATATTTTTAATAATGAAAATACCAGCATTTAGAAGGTTATATATATATGGAAATAAGCAAAAAGAAAGAATAAACGGTCATTGGTAGTACAGATACATTATGTTTGCCTAGGGCAAGCTCACAACCATGATTTCAACTGTGAAATTTATGTTGGCCAATTCAAAATTACGTATATAATGTGGAATAACCTTAAACATCAGGAATTTGTAATTGTAATGGCATGTTAAAAATAGGTGATAGAATGGTGTTAGAAAAGTTTAAGAGTGAACATGGAACATGAAGAATTACACATGAATGGTGGAGGAAAAATAGACAAGAAAATATGGAGAGGAATAAGCATTTTTTAAAAAGCTGTACAGAGGGCTGGAGAGATGGCTCAGCGGTTAAGAGCACCCAACTGCTCTTCCAGAGGTCCCGAGTTCAATTCCCAGCAACCACATGGTGGCTCACAACCATCTGTAAAGAGATCTGATGCCCTCTTCTGGTGTATCTGAAGACAGCTACAGTGTACTTATATATAATAAATGAAGAAATCTTTTTAAAAATCTGTACAGAAACATAGTGCTATTGGGGCATCCTGTAATATGTTCACATGCATATTTCAAATGGGCTTTAATAAACCTCTACTATATTAGGTAGACAGTCCCTCAAGTAGACACTTCATATTGAATAATTTAAATCTCTGTTCCAGGATTAGGTAACTTCTTTTTCTAACTGTTTGACAAATCTCCAAGCACAATTCACCCAAACCCCAAGCAAACAGGCTATTTACCTACAGTGCTAGTAATTCTCCAAAACCTGGTGGCTGAAGGCACTAAATACTGGACACAAAGAAATGCAGAAATCAAACTAGAACTTACTTTCAAAATCTGTATGTCACCCATTTGTCCACAGATGGTATTAGAAATGATGATGAAAAATTCATGAGGAAAATATAGTTTTCACTTTCTTAAATGGTGCTACCTACAGTATTGGTGGAGAAATGTAGTCAGAAATCACATTATTCTATCAACCCTGCCACATACAGCAATTACAGGCTGAACGATGAATACCCATTGATTGAAGAGTGACATAAATGTTATGGAAGAAACCAACTACATTCTTATTTGACCTAAGGACCTGACCACAACTTATAACTCATTACAGCACTGTTTTAATTTCCTGTGGGCAGATAGGTCCTAGAAGGGAACCTAGTAGTAATGTTCTCCTTAAGGGACAAAGAATTGAAACATTTATTGATGACTTAATGCTATACCTGTAGGTCAGTGCATGTCTTGGCCCCCATCAGAGAAGTGTCTTGGATGTTACTTAACAGAGGAACTCTCAACTGGTCATTGTACAGTTATATGAGTTTGGTATGCTCACTCAGAACTAGAATGTACATATCATATCTCTCTCATCAAGGCTTAGGTGTCTTTATACAACATGGGATGAACAGAGTTTTAGAGCCAGAGGTATTTGATAATATCAGTGAAACAATGCTTTCCAGACAAAACAGAGGAGGGACAGAGATATTAATCCACATGGATTGCAACAGAATTCACAAGTCATGCGCATGATTCAACCCACATGTTATTGGTAGATCTTTGTCAAAATGATAGAAGATAGAGTATTCTTGGAAGAATAACCTCAATTGGGAAAATCCTTTCATCAACATACCTATAGTCAAGTTTGTAGGGCATTTTCTTAATAATAGTTGGTACAGTAGTTCCTATGTCAATGAGGAGGTTCTCACCCTGGAAAGGTTGTCTGGTTAGCATAAAAAACTATGTTGAGCAAGTCATGTGGAACAAGCCAATATGCCAACCTTCTCTAACTGCTTCAGTTGCTGAAATCAGGTTCCTGTCCTGACATCCCGCCTTGGTGTCCCCTGGTTATTGATGTAACCTGTAAACCAAATAAATGCTTTCTTCCTTGGTTGTGTTACTCGTGGTGCAGTATGCAGCAAGTAACATGAACTAAGACACTAACAATATCCCAGCATAGTCAGATGAAATGGGGCACAAATACACTGTTTTCTTTGAGAGAGCTGCTATATGAAGTGATAATTGATGATAAAACAATTCAGTTTTTAAATGGATCCCTGGTAAGTTAGCTGCATTGTGGAAAAGGTCATATTCTGAAGAGGAATGGATATGATGGAAACAGAAGACAATCAAAAGTTGGGTGGGTAGAACTGAGAGAGTAGATGTACAACGAGTTTAATGAGTGAATTGAGTATGACCCCAAATTTAATGAAATTCAAAAGTTAATAATATAAAGAAGTGTAGAAAATTAGGCAATGCCACATGACTGTAATACTAGTATGTGAAAGGTATGGTGAAAGGTTATCATGTGTATTAGTAAGTGTTATGATTCCAGGCACTGCTGCACAGCAAGGTTCTAACTCATAAAGTTGAGACGTAATGAACAAGTTTTGTTTTCTATTCTTAGAAAATCTTACATTTATAAAAAATGAATCTAAACTATACATACACCACTCATTTTGCCCCATTTCTAGAGAGTAGTTTCTCCAGTATATCTCAAGTTCTACTTCAAGTCTTCTTTTATTTTTTTAATAAAAATTGATTTTTTTTCTCACAGTATATCCTGGCTACAATTTCTTCTTTTTTTCCAATCAATTTCCCTTCCATTCAGATCCACTCCCTCTCTGTCTCTCATTAGAAACAAACAGACTTCTTTGGGATAATGAAATAATAAATATTTATAAAGCAATAAATATAATAAAACAAAATAAATAAAATAAAACAAAATAAATAAAATAAAACAAAAACTAACACATCAAAGTTGTACAAGACTGACAAACAAAAGAAAAGGGCCCCAAACAAGGAATTAGAATGAGAGACTCACTTGTATATATTCACAAATCCCAATAATATTAAAGTGGAAGCCATAAAAGAGATACAGAGGGCCTGATGTAGACATGTGCAGGTCCTGTGTCTGTTCTTTCAGGCTCTGTTTCTAACTTCATGTTCCCTTTTGAAAAAGAACCTTACACTCAACAAGTGCTCTCCATAGTGTTGTGGGTGCCTGGTCAGGCACTACGTCATGGGCAGAGTGTCACTCATAACATGAAGAAAATGACCCTCCCTCCCTCTCTCTGTCCTCATATGATGTCGTCATCTGTCATCCCTCCCTTTTTCATCCTGGTATTTTACATTATTTGATTAGGCCTTCCCTTACTAACAACAAATCTATGAGTTCTTGTATGAATATTTCCAGGAATGTGTAAGAAAGTGCACTGTAAAAATGCCTGCTACCCTCAGAGGTCAGAGGAATGCCTTAGATCCCCTGGACCTGAAACCACCTCTGGTTCTGAGCCTCAAGTGCCTGTTTGAAAAAAGAAATTTTGAATTTTCATTCATCTCCTTGTTTGAGATGATTTATTTCTTTTTATTTTATAATCATCGGTGTTTCTTCCATATGTATGTTATAGGGACTGTCAGATAACCTGGAACTGGCGTTCAGTGAGCTGCCATGTAGGCTCTAGAAATTGAACTTGGGTCTCTGGAAGAGCAGACAGTGCTTTTATCCACTGAGCAATCTCTCCCACCCTGAAGCAGAGGTTCTGACTGCCAAACTATCTCTACAGCCAACTCTGATATTTTTAATTGTTGTGAGCAAAAAACAGGTTTAAGCCAACCCTTATAAGACAAAGATTTTGTTCTTTACAATTTTTTCTTTGGCAATTTCTGATGTTGCCAAGGGCAGAACAATACATTGATAGACTCCATTGGTTTTAGTGTATTGACCTTTGGTCTTAAAATTTTAAGGTCACAGATGTCATATTTGCATCTCACCATTTACGTTCCTTTTATAACTCATTAAGATTTTCATAACATGGAGAGAGAATGGCATGCAAGTTTTCTTTCCAACATTCTAGAGCAACATTAGCATTCTTTTTTTTTTGGCCCATTTATCAGTGGTTTATTAACTTTTAAAGCAAAACACAGAAATAGCTCTTCTGATTAATAAAAAAAGATCATTTAAATAACCTTTATACTCATTAACATTTTGATTGGCAGTCTCAATTCTGTTTTTATTCTGTTTTAAACTCTAGATTCAAAATATAGAACATGCCACTTTCTCATTTACATTAGTACGCTACCTTCTTTTTTTATTAGATATATTTCTTTACTTGCATTTCAAATGTTATTCCCTTTCCCGGTTTCCTGTCCATAAGTCCCCATCCCCCTACCCCCTTATGGGTATTCCCCCCATCCATACCCCTTACTGCCCCCACCCACTATTCCCCTGCACTGGGGGTCCAACCTTGGCAGGACCAAGGGCTTCCCCTTCCACTGGTGCCCCAACAAGGCTATTCTCTGCTACATATGCAGTTGGAGCCCTGGGTCAGTCCATGTATAGTCTTTTGTTAGTGGTTTAGTCCCTGGAAGCTCTAGTTGGTTGGCATTGTTGTTCTTCTGGGGTTGAAAGCTCCTTCAACTCTTTCAATTCTTCCTCTAATTTTCCACAAGGGGGTCCTGTTCTCAGTTCAGTGGTTTGCTGCTAGCATTGACCTCTGTATTGGGCATGCTCTGGATGTGTCTCTCAAGAGAGATCTATATCCTGTCCCTTTCAGCATGCATTTTTAGCTTGATCAATCTTATCTAGTTTTGGTAGCTGTATATATATGGGCCACATGTGGGCCAGGGTATGAATGGCCGTTCCTTCAGTTGCTGCTCTAAACTTTGCCTCCATATCTCCTCCAATGGATATTTTCCCCTTTTAAGAAGTAGTGGGATTATCTTCATTTAGGTCATCCTTCTTCTTGAGCTTCCTGTGGTCTGTGGATCACATGTTAGGTAAATTGAACTTTTTGGTTAATAGCTACTTATCGATGAGTACATACCAAGTATGCTTTTCTGTGATTGAGTTACCTCATTCAGGATGATATTTTCTAGTTCATTCCATTTGCCTATGAATTTTATGAAGTCATTGTTTGTGATAGCTGAGTAGTACTCCACTGTGCAGATGGATGTACCACATTTTTTAATTCATTCCTCTGTTGAAGAGCATCTGGGTTCTTTCCAGCTACTGGCTATTATAAATAAGGCTGCTATGAAAATAGTGGAGCATGGGTCTTTGTTGTATGTTGGAGCATCTTTTGGGTATATGCCCAGGAGAGGTATAGCTGGATCCTCAGGCAGTTCAATGTCCAATTTTCTGAGGAACCTCCAGACTGATTCCCAGAGTAGTTGTACCAGTCTGCAATCCCACCAACAATAGAGGAGTGTTCCTCTTTCTCCACATCTTTGCCAGGATCTGCAGTCACCTGAGTTTTTTATCTTAGCCTTTCTGACTGGTTTGAGGTGGAATCTTAAGGTTGTTTTGATCTACATTTCCCTGATTTGCATTCTTCCACTAATGTCATCCCTATTGTATCATGGAAACCTCTTGCTTCTCTGGTATCTGGGACTTTCTAGTGGCTACCTACAATTCCTCAGCCCCCATTGGTACATATTTCTGTTCAATTTACTGTGCCTCTGTACTTCTTCCAATGCCAGCTTCTGCTTCTCTATTTTCTGTTCCCCTCCTCGATCCTTCCCACATCTTTCTCTCACTCTGTCTCCCACAATTATTTTGTTCCCCTTCTAAGTAGGATTGAAGCATCCAAACTTTGGTCTTCTTCTTAAACTTCAAATGATCTGTGAGTTGTACTGTGATTATTCCAAGATTTTGAGCTAATATCCACTTGTCAGTGTGTACATAGTATCTGTGTTCATTTGAATCTGGGTTAATTCACTGAGAATGATTATTTATCAGTTCCACCCATTTGCCTAAGTATTTTATGAAGTCATTGTTTTTAATAGCTGAATAATGTTCCATTGTGTAAAGGTATCATATTTTCTATATCTATTCCTACATGAGGAACATCTGGGTTGTTTCCAGCTTTTGACTATTATAAATAAGGCTGTTATAAACATAGTGGGGCATGTGTCCTTGCTACATGTTGAAGCAATTTATGAGTATATGCCCAAGAGTGGTATGAGCAGGCCTTCAGGTAGAACTATTTCAAATATTCCAAGGAACCATCAGATTGATTTCCAGAGTGGCTGTACCAACTTAAAATCCCAGCAGCAATGGAGGAGTTTTCCTTTCTCCACATTCTCACCAGCATCTACTGTCACCTGAGTTTTTGGTCTTGCCATTCTGACTGATATGAGGTGGAATTTCAGGGTCATTTTGATTTGCACTTCCATAATGACTAAGGATGTTGGACATTTCTTTTGGTGCTCCTTGGCCATTTGAGATTACTCAGTTGAGAATTACTGGTTTGGCTCTGTCCCCCATTTTTTAAAATTTTTTTCTCCATCTTTATTAAACTAGGTATTTCTTATTTACATTTCAATTGTTAGTTCCCTTTCCCAGTTTCCAGGCCAACATCCACCTAACCACTATCCCTCCCCTTCTATATGGGTGTCCTCCTCCCCATCCACCCTCCATTACCACACTCCCCCCAACAATTCTGTTCACTGGGGGTTCAGTCTTGGCAGGACCAAGGGCTTCCCTTTCCACTGGTGCCCTTACTAGGCTATTCATTGCTACTTATGCAGTTGGAGCCGAGGTTCAGTCCATGTATAGTCTTTAGGTAGTGGCTTAGTCCCTGGAAGCTCTGGTTGGTTGGCATTGTTGTTCATATGGGGTCTCAAGCCACTTCAAGCTCTTTCAGTCCTTTCTAAGATTCCTAAAAACGGGGGTCCCTTTCCCAGTTCAGTGGTTTGCTTCTAGCATCCGCCTATGTGTTTGCCATATTCTGGCTGTGTCTCTCAGGAGAGATCTACATCCTCTTTCTGTCATCCTGCACCTCTTTGCTTCATCCATCTTATCTAGTTTGGTGGCTGCATGTATATGAGCCACATGTGGGGTAAGCTCCAAATGGGCGTTCCTTCAGCCTCTGTTATACACTTTGCTTCCCTATTCCCTCCCAAGGGTTTTCTTGTTCCCCTGTTAAAGAAGGAGTGAAGAATTTACATTTTGGTCATCCTTCTTGAATTTCACGTGTTCTCTGCATCAAGGGTAATTCAAGCATTTGGGCTAATATCCACTTATCAATGAGTGTATACTATGAGTGTTTTTCTGTGATTGGGTTACATCACTCAGGATGATATTTTCCAGTTCCTATGAATTTCATAAAGTCATTGTTTTTGATAGCGAAGTAGTATTCCATTGTGTAGATGTACCACATTATCTGTACCCATTCCTCTGTTAAAGAGCATCTGGGTTCTTTCCAGCTTCTCGCTATTATAAATAAGGCTGCTATGAACATAGTGGAGCATGTGTCTTTGTGATATGTTGGTGCATCTATTGGGTATATGCCCGAGAGAGGTATAGCTGGGTCCTCAGGTAGTTCAATGTCCAATTTTCTGAGGAACCACCAGACTGATTTTCAAAATGATTGTACCAGTCTGCAATCCAACCAACAATGGAGGAGTGTTCCTTTTTCTCCACATCCTCACCAGAATCTGCTGTCGCTGGAGATTTTGATTTTAGCCATTCTCACTGGTGTGAGGTGGAATGGCAGGGTTGTTTTGATTTGCATTTCCCTTATGACTAAAGATGTTGAACATTTCTTTGAGTGTTTCTCAGCCATTCAGCATTCCTCAGCTGTGAATTCTTTGTTTAACTCTGAACACCATTTTTAATAGGGTTATTTGACTTCCTGCAATCTAACTCCATGAGTTCTTTGTATATTTTCAATATGAGCCCTATATCAGTTGAAGGATTGGTAAAGATCTTTTCCCAATAGGTTGCTGCCATTTTGTCCTAACAAGAGTGTCCTTTGCCTTACAGAAGCTTTGTAGTTTTATGAGATCCCATTTGTCGATTCTTGATCTTAGAGCATAAGCCATTGGTGTTTTGTTCAGGAAATTTTCTCCAGTGCCCATATGTTCGAGATTCTTCCCCACATTTTCTTCTATTAGTTTGACTGTATCTGTTTTGATGTGGAGGACCTTGATCCACTTGGAGTTAACCATTGTACAGGGTGATAAGAATGGATTGATCCATTCTTCTACATGGATTCTTCTACATGTTGACCTCCAGTTGAACCAGCACCATTTGCTGAAAATGCTATCTTTTTTCCATTGGATGGTTTTGGCTCCTTTGTCAAAAATCAAGTGCCCATAGGTGTGTGGATTCATTTCTGGGTCTTCATTTCTATTCCACTCATCTATCTGTCTGTCTCTGTACCAATACCATACAGTTTTTTACCACTATTGCTCTGTAATACTGCTTGAGTTCAGGGATAGTGATTCCCCCTGAAGTCCTTTTATTGTTGAGGGTAGTTTTAGCTATCCTGGGTTTTTTGTTATTCCAGATGAATTTGCAAATTGTTCTGTCTAACTCTTTGAAGAATTGGATGGGTATTTTGATGGGGGTTGCATTGAATCTGTAGATCCCATTTGGTAAAATGGCCATTTTTACTATATTAACCCTACCAATCCATGAGCATTGGAGATCTTTCCATCTTCTTAGATCTTCTTAAATTTCTTTCTTCAGAGGCTTGAAGTTCTTATCATACAGATCTTTCACTTGCTTGGTTAAAGTCACACCGAGGTTTTTATATTATTTGGGACTATTATGAAGGGGGTCGTTTCCCTAATTTCTTTCTTGGCTTGTTTCTCTTTTTTGTAGAGGAAGGCTACTGATTTATTTGAGGTAATTTTATACCCAGCCACTTTGCTGATGGTGTTTATCAGCTTTAGTAATTCTCTGGTGGAACTTTTGGGATCACTCAAATATATTATCATATCATCTGCAAATAGTGATATTTTGACTTCTTCTTTTCCAATCTGTATCCCGTTGATTTCCATCTGTTGTCTGATTGCTCTGGCCAGAATTTCAAGAACTATATTGAATAAGTAGGGAGAGAGTGGGCAGCCTTGTCTAGTCCCTGATTTTAGGGGGATTGTTTCAAGTTTCTCTCCATTTAGTTTAATATTAGCTACTGGTTTGTCAAGCCAAGCTTTAATACAAGGAAATATGATATGATACAAAGGGTTATTTCTTGTATCTGTTCCAACTTTCTTTGTGACCAAGTATGTGGTCAATTTTAGAGAGAGTTCCATGAAGTGCTTATAAGATACATTCTTATGTGTTTGCAATGTTCTATAGAAGTGTTAGGACTATTTGATTCATAACCTCTATTAGTTTCATGACTTCTGTTTAGTTCCTGTCTGGATAATCTATCCGTTGATGATATTGGGGTGTTGAAGTCTTCTATCAACTTAATACTTAGGGTTTGATATATTATTTGATCTTTAGTAATTTTTCACATAGAAATATGGGTACACATGCTTTTGGAAAATAGATGTCTAGAGTTTAAATGTTATTTTGTTGGATTGTTTCGTGAAGGGTATGAGGTATCTTTCTACATCTCTTTTGATTACTTATGATTAAGACTCGCTTTTATTAGATATTAGTATGATATCTGCACCGTTTGTGGTTCCTTTGCTTGGAAAAACTGTTTTAATGCCTTTAATTTGAGATAAAGTCTATCTTTGTTGCTGAGGATCTAAAGAAGATTCCTATTGGTAAGGAATGACTACTCTGAGGACTTAGCTGAAATTGAATCTTCACCCAGGATCATCTCAGCAGCTCCAATTTCATTCCCTAATATCCAGCAAATACTCTCCCTGTCTGGCACTCTGGCACCACTATGTATGGCCAGGTTGAAAATACCAATCGTTTAGTTGTGGGTAGTGTAATTTGGTTTCTTTCTCCTTTGTTTGTTTCTTTGCTTGTTTGGTTTTTGAGAAAAGGTTTCATAGTATAACCTTCCTGGCTGTCCTTTAACTCAATTGATAGACAAGGCTCAGATCCATTATGCTCACCCACACTTTGGTGCCACTCAGGATTCAACCTTACCTCATGTAGGCATAGGCTTGTAGATTTAATTATTCCTGTTTATTATCTTTTGTTTGGGTTTTGAGACATGGTTTTTCTATTATTCTAGCCTGTTCTAGAGGTGACCTTGGATCGGCCTGCTGAGTCCTAATTACAGGTGTGGGTCCACACAATGTTCAAGATTTAATCACTGTTCCAGAACAATTACAGGGTGATGATGGGTTTGTGTGGAGATTGAATTTTAAGCAAAACTTGGTCTGTGTCTCTTGAAGCTTCTTCATAGAAGACATTGGGGCTGCATCCTTAAGTCACTTTCTCAGGAAATAGATTTCTATTCAGTCTCCTCCCATGGGTGCTACCATTATTCCTCATACTAGGCACCTCCCTTGCCTTAGAAGACAACATGCTGCTCAGTCTACAACGACTTTGTTTGCCCCCTTATTCAAGCACCTTCTCCATCCTGGGCCATCCACACTATCTAAAGGACCTTTTAGTCTCTTTATACACACTGTGGTATCTACACAGATACTCCAAGACTCCTGCATAGATGGCTCATGGTTTTGATGTGCTGGTGCCTAGGTCTCTGCTCCCAGATTGTCCCTAGGCTAAATGGAAATAATAAGAAAATGTTGATGTCCTTCTGTGAAAGAATGAACTCTGTTCTTTATATTGAGTTCACTCTCATCTATACCTATTGTCCTTAGGTTTATTATTCTCATTGTGTCCTAGATTTCCTGAATGCTTTGGGCGAGGAGCTCTTTGCAGTTTATATTATCATTGACAGTTATTTTGATGTTATCTATGGTATCTTCTGCTCCTGAGATTCTCTCATCTATCTTGTATTCTGTGATACAAGATATAGATGCTTGCATCTATGACTCTTGATCTTTTTCCTAGGTTTTCTATCTCCAGGCTTGTCTCCCTTTGTGCTTTCTTTGTTTCTATTTCCATTTTTAAACCCTAGATTATTTTGTTCAATTCCTTCACATGTTTGGTTGTGTTTTCCTGTAATTCTTTAAGGGATTTTGTGTTTCATCTTTAAGGGTTTCTACTTGTTTACTTGCGTTGTACTTTATTTCTTTAAGAGAGTTATTTATGTCCCTCTTCAAGTCCTGAGATGCGATTTTAAATCTAAATCTTGCTTTTCTGGTGTGTTTGGGTATCCAGTATTTGCTTTGGTGAGAGATTTGGATTCTGCTGATGCCAAGATGACAAGGATCAGGTCAATAGGGATCAACTGCAAACTGAAAAAACAAAACAAAGGATCAAAGACAGTAAGAGCTGCTCATTGGAAAAGACAACCATCCTACCCCCTGACCTCAGCATTCACTGTGAGCCAATGCACTAAGAAAATCAGGCTCAAGAAGAGTAGATAGGAGAACAGGCCCTCCAAAAACCACAGTGTCCAGGCTGGGGAGCTATTTCTGGAGTCCAGAATGACAGCTACTCCTGCAGAGGACCTGCATTTGGTTCTCAGGACCCAGGTCAGGTGGCCCACAACTGCTGTAAGTTCAGCTCTAGGACATCTTACACCTCTGGCCTCTAAGGAGACCAATACAACACACTCACAGACGCTACATGTCACTTAGAATACTAATACAAGTCTTTAAATAATGTTATTTATGACCTTTAAAGGTCGAAGAGGGCATCAGATTCTCTGGAAATGGAACTACAGGTAGTTGTAGTGAGACTTTTGGTTTGTTTTAAAACCCAGTTATAGTATGTGAACATGTTATTGTTTTAATTCCAGGTGTATGACAAGAGGCTCACAACCAAATGTAATTCTGGTTCCTGAAAATCTGAGTCCCTCTTCTGACCTCCACAGCAGGGACCAGGGAGATGGTGCTCAGACACACATGAAGGCAAAAATACACCTACACGTAAAGTGAAAACATAAAAATGTTCTAACTTATCAAATATAACTTAAAACAATAAAAAGTAAAATGAGAGATAATAAAGAGCATGGAAAAGTATAGTGCATAAAACAAGTGCTAGCAGAATACACAAAGCAAAACCACCATCGTCTAGTGAGAGAAGAAGCACTACGGATCCAAAGCCTCACAGTCCAAGCATAATCTGCGTAGCAGCATCAAATTCCAGTTGCTTTCCCATCAGCACAGCTTCCAACCCAGTAATGGCAAGAGGCAGCTCTCAGTCAGAGCTCTAAGTGAGGCAGAGTGTCTGTCATTCACAGCGTTTCGCGAGGACAGAGCAAGAGCGAGGAAATGGACCAATGGTGTCTGGGCAACCCACTGAGTTTTCCTCACATTTCGTCTCAAGGACAGGACAGAAGATGATCTTGTCAGTGCGAAGCAGAGAGCCTGAGATTTACACTCAAATATCTGTCCCAGATGCTGCCCAGTGATCCACTTCTTCCTGTTGAGCCCACTGCATAAGATCCTTAATTTCCTCCCAAACGCACTCTGGTGGGAACTATGTTCAAACACTCTGACTGCTCTGTGAACTTTTGACACTCTAACTTTAACAAGAACACTTTCCTTGATAGCACGAATCCTGAGAATGATGGATGGGCTCCAGACCTTTTGGTCCTCCCTCAGTTAAGCTCTGGTGATTCGTAGTTTACTAGATGGACAGTGTTCAGCTAACGACCCCAGCCTTTATGATTAAACTTTAGTAGCAACTCAGTCTACACTCTCAAAGTACCCAATTATCTCATTTGAGTATTATTTGAGTTTGTAAACGAAACACTCGATGGGTGCTAAAGGATGGTAGCTACTTACTACATTGGAAGTCAAGACAAAATACTGTTTGCCATGGTACCCCAGGGTTTGAGACTAACACCTGTGGGCTGAGGAGGAAGACATGACACCATCCATCCCATGTTCTCCATGAGGCCTGAGACATCTCCCAAAAAGCCCAGGATCCAGAGACACCACAATTCCCTCTCTGTTTTCCCAGTGAAAGGCCAGGAGTCTGTAAGGAGTCTGTGAAGTGCTAGACAGACTATTCCAGCACTAGGCAGGTTTTGTTCCTTCACATGTTCTTTGAGTTCTTTGGACAGCACAACCTCAAGGGCAAGAAAGCTTGATCCTTTGCTTCAAAATTATCAGCCCTTGCATCTCCTGGCCTGGTAAATCACCAGCTTTATGCCACATTCACCCACCTTAAGACAGAAGACACTGCAAGGAATGACCCTGGATCCAAGTAGCTGAAGGACAAACTATGGTATGTGCCAGCCAGGAAAGTTCTTCAAGGAAGCACAAATCTGGCTCTCAAGACTTGTTAATGAGAGGAGAGAGAGTTTACATTTATTCTGTCTCTTAAAGCTCGTTTCAGTTGCCCACTTCCACGATTAGTGCATGAACAGACTGGGACTCAGATCATTCCTTTGGCGCTTGCATGGCGTCATGAGCTTTTGAACGTGCACATGGTCCAGCTCTTGACATGAGTCAGTTGTCACGACCAGGGATACTTGGTGGAAGTGCACAAGAAAACACACAATTGAGAATATACATACATATACATATACATATACATATACATATACATATACATGCTAACAGGCTGTTCTTTTTAGCCATGAGAGCTTCTGAACTCAAGAGTCAGAAATGCTCACACAGATTTAACTCAACCCCAGTAATTTATTGCAATCACACAAGGAAGCTGGGTTACAAAATTTATAAGGGGTTGGGTAAATGCTTCTCAATTTTCCTGTGTCAACATTTTCTTATGATACAGAATTGTACAGATTGAGAATTGAAAAAAAGGGAACTATACAATCTCAAACATAAATGTTTTGTAGCAAGCACAATGTTTTTATATCTCTCAATCACCAGTCTCTAATTAGGTCAGGGGCAGCAGTATTGCGGTTACAGAGTCACCATGTTTCAGATATGACAGTATGGTTTCATAAAAGGGCAAACATAAGGTCATACTGCTAACCTTACAGTCTTGAGGACCCCACCTGTCTACAAAAACATCCTTACTTAACCTGTATGGAAAATTTCTAGGGGGATGCCACCACCTTCCCTAAACCCAAGGAACCCATTGTCGAGTTTTCTCGCGAAAATATTCATGTATGCTATTCCATCCTCAGTTTTGTAATATGTCCTGTTTTTGACAGTACAGAATTTAGACTATGACTGGAGGATCAGCTGCAGATTTACTCATCTCTGCCCTCGGCTCTAGGTTACCCCTCATTTCTCACCTCGACTGAGTGTAACATACATTTCTCTTGAACTCATGAACAGCCTTCACTTTAATACTATTGGTACCATCTAGCTTCTGGACATCAAGCAAGCTCCTACTAAGTCTTGCCCAGTTACCAAATACTGGTATAATCAAGGAAAGAGGAGAGAAGGAACAGTAAATAAACAGGAGGATGATAGGCACCTCAGAATAGTTGCAGAATCGACAACATGTAGGTGCTCTGAACCAAAGAAGCAGACCCTGAAGCCTCAGCACTCATACTCGACCCCAAAAGAGTGTCATGGCCCTGTGCCCGAAAACAAGACACGATGCGGGTTTTCTTCCTTGTTATCAGGTGTCCCAGGCATCTTGGGCTTATTGTGCAGTGACTCCAACATGAACTGCCAGGAAGATCCTAAGATAACCAGCTAGAAGGAAGCTTTCTGCTAAAGCACAGAGACACATTGTTGCCCTTCCTCAAAGAGACCATGCACACATTGCCAGTCAGTCCGTGAATAGGAGAACTTGATAACTAGGGCTGCACTTGGAAAGTAAGGGTATGAACAGAAAAGGAAACACTGACTCTGGAAGGCAGGCAACAGAGCGTGATCAGGGAGGGAAAGTAATCAAAGTTCTTCATGCTACGTGATGGAAATATCATTGTGAGAATGAGCATGTTGTGTAAACTAATGTTCCAAAATAGTTAAAGGAGCTAGAGCCATGTAGTAGGACATTTTCTAAAGCAAAGTCACTATTAACAAAGACAATAAAAAATTTCCCAATCATATTTCAACGAAGAACTAGAAGATGCTAGTTTTGGGTAGCAGAAAACAGAAACCCTTCTAAACGAAACATAGGAACGTACATGAAAAACCTCACTGTGTTCAGATTCAACAACTCACGAAAGATCTCAAGCGCAGTGGCTCACCAGCCTAGAAACCCAAATGCTCTCCAACCAACCAACAGCACCTGCACTCACTGTGAGGACAGAGAGCAGCCTCTTTGGCCAGAGCTGTAAGTGGGCAGCCGTGACCTCATCAATGGTTCTCTCTCGAGGTCAGAGCTGAAATGGAGCAATGATGGCAGGGCACAACCCACTGATTCCTTCACATTCTATCCTCAAGACAGGAAAGGCTGGGCCGTGGGACAGTGGAGACCTGCCAAGGCTACATTTGCCAGATTTTCTGCTAACTTTTCTCCAAACAGGGCTACGCTAGGGGACCAATGTTCAAGCATCGTGATCCTCTCTAGTTCATATCCAAAACCCCAATAAAGACGCTTTCCACTTTAGCAATACTAGGTGGAGTCCTTTAAATTACATCAGGCTGCACACTGCTATCCTTCACTGGCTCTGCACACTGTATTAATGGCTTTCTCCTGCTGGGACTCCAAACACCACAAACAAATGCAACTTGGGGAAGAAAGGGTTTGATTTGGCTTTTACTCTCAGTCACAGCCTGATCGAAGTCAGGCAGGAACTCAAGACAGGACGTGAGGCAAGAACTGAGGTAGATACCATGGAGTACAGCTCTATGCACTTGTCTCCAAGGACTCCGAGCCTGCACACATACACGTGAGAGTAGAGCTGCTGACCTTTGTACCCAGACATAACACACACATGATGCTCATACGACTTACCCTATTAAGTTCCTCTTCCCAGATTTTCCATAGCAAAGTCAAGCTGACAGCAATTCGCACATGATAAAGCATTTGTATAAAAGTGAACACTGCAGTGGCTCTACTTTTTCACTTGCATACAACATTAGATCGTAAGAAGGCCTGTTCATAGAATCGCACTCATCTCATACTCAAGAAAATAAGT
>NC_046155.1:180443572-180449283 GCF_011064425.1 Rattus rattus
TACATTGAAATTTAATTGTTGGTCTTTCAAAAGTTTAATTGCATTTTAATTTTAAAATAATGAATTAAAAGCTTAGCATCCATTGCTCTAACATCTTTCTTCACGGGAATTCCTAGCGTTTGTTGACTGAGCAGCCTTCTGTAGGTTTGCTAATGTTTTGTTAAACTCACAAGGCTTGTTTTTTTGGCTGGCAATTAACAGGAAGGGCACTGCCCAGGGACACCTGAGCATTTTACGGCATTATTTATGCTGTTTTCTCTCTAACAGGACTTTGCAAATATTTATGAAGCTCCGCATCAGTGTTACTTCTTTTTATCTCTCTGCTCACCCAGCCCTGTTGCAGCCTAATTGAAATACAATAATTATAAATGGGCTTAGTTCCTCAATTTAATTTCCTTGCAAGCAGTGCCATTTATTTTTCTTTGCATTTGTTAACATGCTTTAATTAAAAGATTTAACAAAGCCAGTGAAACAAAATGCCATTGGGGGCATGGCACCCTGGTTACTTGTGGAAAGTAACACTGTGTAATGGTGTGAGTTCACCTCTGGAAGAGGGGGGGAGGGGGGCTGCT
Source organism: Rattus rattus (assembly GCF_011064425.1). Taxonomy (NCBI): domain Eukaryota; kingdom Metazoa; phylum Chordata; class Mammalia; order Rodentia; family Muridae; genus Rattus; species Rattus rattus. The sequence goes on from NC_046155.1 coordinate 180,444,145, forward strand.
ACTGTTTAGAAGCCTCATGAGTAGCCATAGGCCCATTCATATACGAGTCTTGGTGTTAATGCTCCAGCACGTGCACTCCCAGGCAAGGCTACCCTGCTTCTGTATTTGTATATGGCACTAAATCTGTTTCGTCTTCCTGTCTTTATATCATAAATGAGACAATAAGATGACAAAAAGTCATGATGTGGCCTAAGTATCTGGTCTACCAGGAATCATTAATGACTAACAAATGTAGTCTCTAAATTTAAGTGACTAATAAAGCAGAATAAAGGACAAATTTGTTTTTATAACATAAATAAAAGATTCTGAAAAAAAGAGAAACATTTGTACAACTCTTGCAAATGCTAGTCATCAGGTAACACTAAAAAAGTCCGAAACGCATTGTTTCAGCATTTCCACTGACCACAGGCCACACAGAGCTGTCCTTGGTGCTGCTGAGGTCTGTTGGCTCAAGCAGCTCCTGTCCACAGGGATGATCCTCCAGTCTCTGGGGATGATGGGACCCTGAACGAGGAGCAGCCTTGAGGTCAGGATCATATCCACTTACTAACCATTTGTGAATGCGAAAAGCCTCTGGGATAGCCTGAGCCCTGGGCTTCTCACCAGTGGAAGAAACAGGGACTTGGCTGTGGGGTAGCTTTCTGATGAGGGGCAGCCAGCTAGCATCTCTCCATATCAAGCCCTCCATCTCCACCATCCCTTTCCCTGTACGGAACCCTGAGTCATCAACACCATCCCAAGTCAGTCATTTGCCATGAAGAAAAGACGCTTTCTCCGAGTGTTCATCATAAGTGTCCCCACATGCTTAAAATTAAAGTTCTATAAAGTATTTAGCATTGTGAGCAGGAAGTAATGAGATAAAAATATATGATGTAGCCCTTGCTGTCAAGGTATATAAGGGAGAGCCTTGCCTTTCTCTAGTACAAGATACAAAGTCATCAAACTCCATGTTACATAGTCTAGGTTAATGTCTATATGCAGGTGAGGGCTGGCACAAGTTATGTCAAGGCCATGATTGGACAGTTAAAAAATGTGGGAACAAAACTTTTGTAACGTAGGAGAGAAGAGAAAGGAGGAGGAGAATCAAGATGGAGATGGAGAAGGATGACCCAGACCCAGGTAGTCTTGAATTGCCAAGGTAGTTATCTTAAGGGATGGGTTTCTGTAGGAAAATTTATCTTATCTAGATGGGCAGTTTATATCCTTGTCAATTGGTTGTGAGTTTATTGTGTGGATGTATTGTGGATTGAGAATTTAACATATTAATCTGATTAATAAAGTACAGTTTATTGAGTCATGATTTCGCTGGGTTGCTGGGAGTGAGCAGAGTCCGTGACAGGGAGCCGTGATAGGCCAGCCCATGCTGGACTTCTTGAGCCCTGATTTTACCAGGCAGCTGGAACTAGAGAGTTTGTGGCTAGCAGAGGGCCTCCAGGAGAGATACTAATCAGAGATAAATTATGGTTAGTTCTATTTGGCCCCACAGGTACTGGAACTAACACTAGAGACCTTGGGGAGAGTACTTGGGGGCAGTAAAGATACCTGCAGTGCCCCACGGGTGCTGGCATTAGAGCGAGTCAAAAAGGAGCAAAGTGTCATGTGGCCTCACAGGTGCCTGCACTAGAGAGAGTGCAAGATACCCCACAGTGCCATGCGGCTGTATGGGTGCCAGCTCTAGTGCAGGATAAAAGGTTTTAACAGTTTTTGAATATTTACCGCAACAACATCTAATGCCTGAAAGGACACTGTATATGGGAGTGGACTGTGTCTGTGTAGAAAGCTAAAACACAGCCATAAGTCCGGCATGGTTATACTTTCTAGCAGAAGCTTGAACATGACTTCCTATTGTTCCAAGTCTCAACTACATCATCTCAGCATAGGAGTAACATGTTCTGCCATCTTCAGAGCAAAACCAGCAATGGGCATATGGATGTGTAGTGAGATGTGCTCCAAATGACAGCCCCGATGTTTCAATAGTAGATCTATTATTATTGAATAAAACTCCTTAGTGGAGAACAAGCACATTGTCATCTTCTACAGTAAGGAGAGTGAAAACAAAGCAAAGTAGCTTTGGGCTGGAACAGACACTGGGTTAGAAGAATGTAAGGAGCCCTCTGAGAGGTGATCAGAAGCTGACCTATGCTGTCAAACACATGTAGTCACTTCGCAACTCTCCATGCAACCCAGTTATACCAGACGTACAAGATGGAAAGAACACAATTCAAAAGGACTATTCAAGGATGATTGTCCTCCATTCAAAGTGAAGAATCTACCCCAATGTATCTCAAAATCTCCACTGCTAGTGTCACAGCCATGCAAACGCACATCGTGCCAGATATCTCTGCCATTGTCACTGATGTTTCTACAAGATGGACTGGACGTGCGAGCAGTGCAGGGGATGGGGTCTTCGGCGAATGTGTCCACAAATGGCTAGCTTCATTCATCATATTCTTAGTATAAAACCATCACCATCAGTTGACGTTTTCCTAAACAGAGGGAAATCACACCTCTGAAATAAGCTACTGAAAGGAACACAGCTGTGGCTTCCTTACTTCTTGCCTTTTCTGGGATCACACATTGGCATAAAAATCACATACACACTTACATTTTGTACTTCGATCCTATAAAATAAAAATTATGCAATTTTTATTTCACAATATATGGCATGAAACCCAAAGCCTACTCTCCAATCAATCGTTGAAATAGGGAGAGAGTATATGGTCCATATTAGGCAGGAGCTGTGCACCTTATCATCGTGGAAGTTGTTCTAGAAGACTGATCATCACCTCTCTCCCACAAGTTGGAAACCACAGCTCTCGAAGGAGAGTTGTAGAAGAAAAGATTAGAGACTGGAAAGAGACATCAAGATTCATATCTGAAAAGAAAGACTAGAGACCCCCTCCCTCCTGGGCCTTATTCAGCAAAGGAGGATTCCAGGCAAAATTTCCACCTCAGGTGCCTCAGCACAGTGTAAGGGAAGGTTACAGACCTAGAGCAGCCTCTCCAGGTAGCTCCAGGAGGTGGGACTGGGAGGGCTTGTCCATGGTTCAATGTTTGCCTTGCATTTAAGAAAGGGCTGCTGTAACCCAACCCAACCACTGACTCACAGCCACCCAGCACACCATTGGTCTGAGCGTCTCTTGGTCAGCCTCATGGCATCAGGGACGTTCAGGGTCCCAGTTCTCATGCTGGCCCTGTAAGAGAGTGTCCACGTCTAATTTGTAAAGAGAGAGACGAGATGGTGAGCAAATTCAGTAAAGAATTATACTGAAGCACATTCAAAACATCTTGAAACTGAAGTTCCCTTCAAGTGCAGGGGGACACACAAGGTATGCTGGCACAAGGGGTAGGCTGATTTGTATCATTCTTGCTGGACCATGTTTGACATTCTGAAACTAATGATCAGTATGTGAAGGGCCCACATCCAGCCACAGACTTGGTCCTCACACAGAGTTGCTCATGTGTGGCTGAAATATGACAAGCCAAGGTGAAGAAGATGGACTGTACAGTGAACTTCTCTAGGGAGGGATGACTCTGTGGATGGAACATAGAGTCAGTGCTGATCCAAAGTCCCCTGTGATCCTCAGGATGCCAAGCTTCTATTCAAAGGTGATCGTGCCATTTTAGACACAGACATAGATTACATCACTTGAAAATCACTGCTAACTATCTTACTTAACAAATGATAATGCCTCAGACAGGTGGCTCCTGACTTGACAAGTATATTTCTCCACAAATCCCTTCTAAAACATATCACCACATAGCAGCTAAGCTTCAAATCACTGTTATACACATTATCAGGTTGCTAGCTCTGAATTGAAATTAAGCTGCCAAACCCAGGAAAAAGCACCCTCCCACCTCAACCATATTCCCAGAAACTGTATAGAACCTGCACATCCATTTCATATGCAAAAGGAAACCTCCATCTCAGAATGCCTCTGTTGGTAATGTTTAAATCCAAGGCTGAAGATGGGATTCAGCGGTCAAGCCCTAAAGGGAAATAAGAAATGGCCATTTAAATGCAGTGTACTATGGAAAAGAAAATATCACTATGTTTGTAATATTAGAGAACAGAAGAACTCAGGAAATCCTGACCGGTATGATCCTATGTGCAGTTAGAGGCTTTCTGATATGCTTTTTAAATGAAATACTCCTAAAATTCAAAGTACTAAAGTGAAAACATATCAGCCTGTAATTAGAGAAAAAAAGGGGAACCTAAATTAACTGAGGTGGATGCAAAGAGTCCCAACTTGTGACCAAAATTCTCAAGAATAGCCCAGGGCAGTTAACTCAGCTGGTCAAAGGCTTGGTCAGATATGCTCTTAGTGTCTAAGAAATCTATAAGGTAATACGGGCCTGAGCTGGTGCACTTGGGAGACGTTTACAGAAAGGGTAGGAGCACTGAGCTTTGCAGATGGGTTCGTATCAAGTGTACGTTCTACCTAGCCCAGGGGCAGCCTAGACAACACTGCCACAAACTCTTAGAGTGTAATAAGAGATACAATCCTAGGACAGCATATTACCTAAGTCACCAAGGACCCATAGTGACCATCAGTGGTCCATCTGGCTGCCCACTTGACACAGGAACTTGCTGCTCCTTTTATAAATGGTTACAGAAATCAGGTGTTCTCCATGGTCCCTGGATCAAAGTACCTGGATGGAGGTCTTGAGTGTCCAGGTAACAGTAGGAAGAGGGGGACCGTAAAAACGAAGAAATGAATAGAAAAACAAGGTAATATCAAGGTTACCCAAAGGGAGATCACTCTGGCTGCAGCCTGCCTCCCAAGATCAGATGTGTATGCCTTGTGCCTGCAGAGGTCTCAGGTGTTTCCAGGTTGAGGCCTCCAGATGGATGGCAAAAAGTCCTTACTGACAGCACCTTTTTCAAATAACGGCAATACTTTGTGGCTTCTCTTCTCAGGGATACTGCAGGAAGGCTTTCATTAGCATCTTTTCCAATCTATGAGTAGGGGTATCTCCTTTAGTTCTTTGAAATGTTCTCAGAACACTAGTCTCAAATATGAGTTGGTTATGCAAAATGAGTTAGAATTCACATGGCAAAGGAGAAAGAGAAGGAGCATGGAGGAGGAGGAGGAAAGGAAGAGGAGGAGGAGATGAGGGGAAGACGAGGGAGAGGAG
>NC_046155.1:180449383-180461888 GCF_011064425.1 Rattus rattus
ACAGACACAGAAGAAACACCCATTCAGAGCCTGCCCCACATGTGGCCCATACATATACAGCCACCCAATTAGACAAGATGGATGAAGCAAAGAAGTGCAGGCCGACAGGAGCCGGATGTAGATCTCTCCCGAGAGACACAGCCAGAATACAGCAAACACAAAGGTGTATGCCAGCAGCAAACCACTGAATTGAGAATAGGACCCCCGTTGAAGGAATCAGAGAAAGACCTGGAAGAGCTTGAAGGGGCTCGAGACCCCATATGTACAACAATGCCAAGCAACCAGAGCTTCCAGGGACTAAGCCACTTTCCAAAGACTATACATGGACTGACCCTGGGCTCCAACCGCCTAGGTAGCAATGAATAGCCTAGTAAGGGCACCTTGGAAGGGGAAGCTCTGGGTCCTGCCAAGACTGAAACCCCAGTGAACGTGATTGTTGGGGGGAGGGCGGTAAGGGGGAGTATGGGGAGGGGAATACCCATATAGAAGGGGAGGGGGAGTTGTTAGGGGGATGTTGGCCTGGAAACCGGGAAAGGGAATAACAATTTAAATTTAGATAAGAAATACCCAAGTTAATAAAGATGGAGGGGAAAAAACTAGGGTGAAGTTAAGGAGAAACATTCAATGTACACGATGTGCATAAAGGGAAATGCTGACAGAGACTGCACTGAAGGGATCACATGACCAGGGATGATAAACATCTCCAACAATCAAGCCAATAATCTTTACATGACTAAAGTATCTTTCTTCTACTCTCTCCTTTTTTTTTCATCTTTATTAAATTTGTGTATTTCTTATTTACATTTCAAATGTTATTCCCTTTCCCTGTTTCCATGCCCACATCCCCTAACCCCTCCCTCTCCCACTCTGTATGGGTGTTCCCCTCCCAATCCTCCCCATTACTGCCCTCCCCCCAAGAATCTCATTCACTGGGGGTCCAGCCTTGACAAGACCAAGGGCCTCCCCTTCTACTGGTGTCCTTACTAGGCTATTTATTGCTACCTATGCAGTCGGAGCCCAGGTTCAGTCCATGTATAGTTTTTTCTCTCCTTTTTACCTCCAGTATTAATCTACGGGAAGTCCATAACTCTCCAGCATGAGATAAACTAAGAGGTCAAGGAAGTTCAGTGAACCAGAGACAGACTAGAGTCACTCCCTCATACTTCTACCACTAACAGTTGGCCTCAGGAATACAATCAAATTTTACTATCAGGAAGGGCTGAAGTATATTGTGAAATGCAATTCTACATTTTATGGACAAATACTTATAATACAACAGTGGTCAGATGACTCCTATAAAGTTATGTAACCATCTTCTACAAGGTACGATGCCAGATTGGTAGATGGTGATATTATTGAACATGACAACCCAAAAGAATTATATTTTATACACCCTAGTTTTGAATCATCTTAATAACCCAACCTACACTACTTTCAAAGGTAGAGCACCAGCTTCAGCTAGTCCTAGTCTTTGATTTAGAATCCTCAATTCTCATAAATTTCTGTCAGCATCTCTTCTCCCAAACATTCTCTAACTTTGCAATCCTAGCTCCTGCTAGGGCTGAAGAGGTTGCTAAGTGGTTAAGAGCACTGGCTGCTCTTCCATAGGTCCTTAGTTCAATTCATAACAACCAGATGGTGTCTCACAACCATCTATAATGTGATCTGATGTCCTTGTCTGGCATGCAGGTTTATGTTCAAATACAGCATTCATATATTAAAAACTTATTTTAAAAAAGAATCACTGTTAAGTGATGAGATGAAAATGAACTTTGATTGGCAGGCAATCCTGTTATTGATAGAAGGATTCCAACAGGCCCCTAGACACCTGTCAAGAACCTGCCTTTGCAAGTACCAAGGCAGTGCTTGGATTTTTGTGATTTCATGGTTTCCAGGTATTTGTATTCTCTTCTGAAGACTAAAGTGATAGGTGAGAGAGGTACAGAGGGTCAGAAAACTAAAGTATGTAGCAGGGGGGAATGAAGAACTGGGGATAGCCACCAGAGGGTCCCAGACACCAGCGAAACATGAGACTCCCAAGAGCCAACGGGGATGACTTTAGCTGAAATGCACAGAGAAGGGAAAGATAGATCCGGTAGATACCTCCTCCAAAAGATAGGCACAGCCTCCAGCTGACAGATGGGGACACCCACCCATCTCAAAGTTCTTTTTTCTTTTTTCTTATTGAATTTTTTATTTACATTTCAAATGTTATTCCCCTTCCCAGTTTCCTAGACATAAGCCCCCTATACCATCCCTCTCTCCTTCTTCTATAAGGGTGTTCCTCTCACAATGAAGCCCCCCTTCAAAATCGCCCTGATATTCGCCTACACTGAGGGTTCTAACCTTCGCAGAACCAAGGGCTTCTCCTTCCATAGGTGCCCAACAAGGACATCCTTTACTACATATGCAGCTGGAGCCATAGGTCAGTCCATGTATAGTATTTGGGTAGTGGTTAACCCTGGGACTCTGGTTGGTTGGCATTATTATTCTTATAGGGTTGCAAGTACCTTCAGCTCATTCAATCCTTTCTCTAATTCCTCCAACAGGGTTCCCATTTTCAGTTCAATGGTTAGCTTCCAGCATTAACCTCTGTATTTGACATGCTCTGGCTGTGTCTCTCAGGAGACATCTATATCCAGTTCAGGTCAGCATGCACTTCTTAGCTTCATCAATCTTATCTAGTCTTACTGGATGGATATATATGAGGCACATGTGGAGCAGTCTCTGAATGCCCTTTCCTTCAGTCTCTGCTAGAAACTTTGCTTGATATCCACTCCTATGAATATTTTTGTTCCCCCTTTTAAGGACAAGTGAAGAATCACATTGTGGTCATCCTTCTTCTTGAGATTCAGGTAGTCTATGAATGGCATCTTGGGTAATTGGAGCTTTTGGGCTAATATCCACTTATCAATGAATGCATACCATGTGTGTTCTTTTGTGATAGGGTTGTCTCACTCAAGGTGATATTTTCTGTTTCATTCCATTTGCCAATGAATTTCATGAAGTCATTGTTTTTGATAGCTGAGTAGTACTCCATTGTGTAGACACACCACAATTTCTGTATCCATTCCTTTGTTGAAGGGCATCTGGGTTCTTTCCAGCTTCTAGCTATTATAAATAAGGCTCATATGAACATAGGGGAGCATATGTCTTTGTTGTATGTTGGAGCATCTTTTGGGTATATGCCCAGGAGTGATATACCTGGGTCCTCAGGCAGTACTATGTCCAATTTTCTGATGATCCTCCAGACTGATTTCCAGAAAGGCTGTACCACTTTGCAATCCCATCTACAATGGAGAAGTGTTCCTCTTTCTCCACATTCTTGCCAGCATCTGTTGTCACGTGAGTTTTTGATCTTAGGCATTCTGACTGGTGTGAGGTGGAATTCCAGGGTTATTTAGATTTGCACTTCCCTGATGACTAAGAATGTTGAAGATTTCTTTAGGAATTTCTCAGCCGTTCGATATTCCTCAGCTAAGAAATTTTTGTTTAGTGCTGTACCCCATTTTTAATAGGATTATTTGGCTCTCTGGAATATAACATCTTGAGTTCTTGGTATATTTTGTATATTACCCCTCTATCAAATGTAGGATTGGTAAAGATCTTTTCCCAATATTTTGGTGGGTGTTTTGTCCTAATGACAGTGTCCTTTCCCTTAAAAAAGCTTTTCAGTTTTATTAGGTTCCATTTCTCAATTCTTCATTTTAAAGCATAAACCATTGGTGTTCTCTTCAGGAAATTTTCCTCAGTGACATGAGTTTGAGGCTCTTCCCCACTTTTTATTCTATTGGTTTGAGTGTATCTGGCTTAATGTGGAGGTCTTTGATCCACTTGGACTTAAACTTTGTACAGGGCAATAAAAAAATGGATTGATTTACATTTTCTACATGCTGACCTCTAGTTGAACCAACAAAATTTGTTGAAAATGCTATTTTTCCATTGGATGGCTTTAGCTCCTTTGTCAAAAGTCAAGTGACCATAGGTGTATGGGTTCATTTCTGGGTCTTCAATTGTATTCCACTGATATATCTGCTGTCTCTGTACCAATACCATACAGTTTTTATCACTATTGGTCTATAATACTACTCGAGGTCTGTGATGGTGAATCCCACAGAAGTTCTTTTACTGTTGAGTATACCTTTCGGTATGCTGGGGTTTTTTGTAATTCCAAATGACTTTGCAAATTGCTCTTTGTAACTCTATGAAGAAATGAGTTGGAATTTGGATGGGAATTGCATTGAATCTATAGATTGCTTTTGGCAAAATGGACATTTTTACTATATAAATCCTGCCAATTCAACAGCATGGGAGGCCTTTTCATCTTCTGACATCTTCTTCAATTTCTTTCTTCTGAGACTTGAAGTTCTTGTAATACATATCTTTCTCTTGTGTGGTTAAAATCATACAGAGGTATATTATATTATTTGTGGATATTGTGAAGGGTGTCATTTTCCTAATTTCTTTCTCAGCCTGTTTATCCTTTGAGTAGAGGGAGACTCTTGATTTGTTTGAGTTAATTTTATATGCAGTTGCTTTGCTGAAGCTGTTTATCAGACACCTAAAAGCAAAGAAGCAAATACACCCAAGAGGAGTAGAAGGCAGGAAATAATCAAACTTAGGACTGAAATCAACCAAGTAGAAAGAAAAAGGACTATACAAAGAATCAACAAAACCAAGAGCTGGTTCTTTGAGAAAATCAAGAAGAAAGATAAACACCTAGCCAGACTAAGCAGAGGGCACAAAGAGTGTGTCCAAATTAACAAACAGGGAGACATAACAACAGAATCTGAGGAAATTGAAAAACACATCAGATCCTATTAGAAAAGCCTTATATTCAACAAAACTGCAAAATCTGGAGGAAATGGAAAATTTTGTAGACAAATATCAGGTACCAAAGTTAAATCAGGAATAAATAAACCATCTAAACAACACCATAATTCCTAAAGAAATAGAAGCAGTTATTAAAAGTCACCCAAGAAAAAGAGCCCAGGACCAGATGGATTTATCGCAGAATTCTATCAGACCTTCTTAGACGAACTCATACCAATACTGACCAAACTATTTCACAAAATAGAAACAGACAGAGCTCTACCAAATTACTTCTATGAAGCCACAATTACTCTTATACCTAAACTACACAAAGACCCAACAAATAAAGAGAACTTCAGACCAATATTCCTTATGAATGACGACACAAAAATATTCAACAAAATTCTTGCAAACAGAATCCAAGAATACAACAAAATGATCATCCATCATGATCAAGTAGGCTTCATCCCAGGTATGGAGGAATGGTTCAATGTATGGAACCCATCAATGTAATCTACTATATAAACTAACTGAAAGATAAAAACCACATGATCATTTCATTAGATGATGAAAAGGATTTAACAAAATTCAACACCCCTTAATGATAAAAGTCCAAGAAAAAACAGGAGTTCAAGGCCCATATGTGAACATAGTAAAAGCCATATACAGCAAACCAGTAGCTAAAATCAAACTAAATGGAGAGAAGCTTGAAGCAATCCCATTAAAATCAAGGACAAGACAAGGCTGCCCACTCTCTCCTGACTTATTCAATATAGTACTTGAAGTCCTAGCCAGAGCAATCAGACAACAAAAGGGGGTCAAAGGGATACAAATTGCAAAGGAAGAAGTCAAAATATGACTATTTGCAGATGATATATTAGTATACTTAAGTGATCCTAAAAGTTCCACCAGAGAACTACTAAGCCCGATAAACAACTTCAGCAAAGTGGCTGACTATAAAATTAACTCAAACAAATCAATAGCCTTCCTCTACACAAAAAATATGCAGACTGAGAAAAAAAGTAGGGAAACAACACCCTTCATAATAGTCCCAAATAACATAAAATACCTCAGTGTGACTTTAACCAAGCAAGTGAAAGATCTGTATGGTAAGAACTTCAAGTCTCTGAAGAAAGAAATTGAAGAAGATCTCAGAAGATGGAAAGATCTCCCATGCTCATGGATTGGCAGGATCAATATAGTAAAAATGGCCATTTTACCAAAAGCGATCTACAGATTCAGTGCAATCCCCATCAAAATTCCAGCCCAATTCTTCATAGAGTTATAAAGAAAAATTTGCAAATTCATATGGAATAACAAAAAACCGAGGATAACTAAAACTATCCTCAACAATAAAAGGACTTGCGGGGGAATCACTATCCCTGACATCCAGCAGTATTACAGAGAAATAGTGATAAAAAGGTATGGTATTGGTACAGAGTCAGGCAGATAGACCACTGGAATAGAATTGAAAACCCAGAAATGAGCCCACACACCTATGGTCACTTGATTTCTGACAAAGGAGCCAAAACCATCCAATGGAAAAAAGATAGCATTTTCAGCAAATGGTGCTGGATCAACTGGAGGTCACCATGTAGAAGAATGCAGATTGATCCATGCATATCACCCTGTACAAAGCTTAAGTCCAAGTGGATCAAAAACCTCCACATCAAACCAGATACACTCAAACTAATAGAAGAAAAAGTGGGGAATAATCTGGAACACATGGGCACTGGGGAAATTCTCCTGAACAGAATACTAATAACTCATGCACTGAGATCAAGAATCGACAAATGGGATCTCATAAAACTGCAAAGCTTTTGTAAAGCAAAAGACACTGTCATTAGGACAAAACTGCAACCAACAGATTGGGAAAAGATCTTTACCAATCCTACATCTGATAAAGGGCTAATATCCAAAATGTACAAAAAACTCAAGATGTTAGACTCCAGAGAGCCAAATAACCCTATTAAAAAATGGGGTACAGAGCTAAACAAAACATTCTCAGCTGAGGATTATCAAATGACCAAAAAGCACCTAAAGAGATGTTCAACATTCTTAGTCATCAGGGAAATGCAAATCAAAACAACACTGAGATTTCACCTCACACCAGTGAGAATGGCTAAGATCAAAAACTCAGGTGACAGCAAATGCTGGCAAGGATGCGGAGAAAGAGGAACACTCCTCCATTGTTGGTGGGATTGCAAACTGGTACAACCATTCTGGAAATCAGTCCAGAGGTTCCTCAGAAAATTGGACATTACACTACCTGAGTACCCAGATATACCTTTCTTGGGCATATACCCAAAAGATGCTCCAATGTACAACAAAGACACATGATCCACTATGTTCATAGCAGCCCTATTTATAATAGCCAGAAGCTGGAAAGAACCCAGATGCTCTTCAACAGAGGAGTGGATTCAAAATATTTGGTAAATCTACACAATGGAGTATTACTCAGCTATCAAAAAACAATGACTTCATGAAATTCATAGGCAAATGGAATGAACTAGAAAATATCATCCTGAGTGAGGTTACTCAATTGCAGAAAAACACACTTGGTATGCACTCACTCATAAGTGGATATTAGCCAAAATTCTCAAATTACCCAAGATTCAATCCACAGACCACAGGAAGCTCAAGAAGAAGGATGACCAAAATGCAGATGCTTCTACTCTTTCTTAAAAGGGGGAAAAATACCCATAGGAGGGGATATGGAAGCAAAGTTTAGAGCAGCAACTCAAGGAATGGCCATTCAGAGCCTGACACACATGTGGCCCATCTATATACAGCCAACAAAACTAGATAAGATTGATGAAGCTGGAAAATGCATGCTGAAAGGGACTGGATATAGATCTCTCCTGAGAGACACATCCAGAGCATGTCCAATACAGAGTTCAATGCTACCAGTAAACCATCGAACTGAGAATAGGACTCCCTTGGGGGGGAATTAGAGGAAGGATTGAAGGAGTTGAAGGAGCTTACAATCCCATAAAAACAACAATGCCAACAGCCAGAGTTTCTAGGGACTAAACCACTACCAAAAAACTATACATGGATGGACCCAGGGCTCCAACTGCATGTGTAGCAGAGAATAGCCTTGTTGAGGCACCAGGAGAAGGAAGCCCTTGGTCCTACCAAGGTTGGACCCCCAGTGCAGGAGAATATTGGGGTGGGGCAATAAGAGGGATGTAAGGGGGGAATACCCATGTCGGGGAGGGTGAGGGGAGGGAATGGGGGCTTATGAACAGGAAACCAGGAAGTGAAATAACGTTTGAAATGTAAGTAAATAAATACACCTAATTTTAAAAAAAAGAAAAGAAATGATCAACATCCTTAGTCATCAGGGAAATGCAAATCGAAACAACACTGAGATTCCACCTCACACCAGTCAGAATGGCTAAGATCAAAAACTCAGCCAACAGTAGATGCTGACAAGGATGTGGAGAAAGAGGAACACTCCTCCATTGTTGGTGGTATTGCAAACTGGTACAACCTCTCTGGATATCAGTCTGGAGGTTCCTCAGAAAATTGGACACTGCACTACCTGAGTACCCAGCTATATCTTTCTTGGGCATATACCTAAAAGATGCTCCAACATACAACAAAGACACATGTTCCACTATGTTCATAACAGCCCTATTTATAATAGCCAGAAGCTGGAAAGAACCCAGATGCCCTTCAACAGAGGAATAGATACAGAAAATGAGGTACATCTACACAATGGAGTACTACTCAGCTGTCCAAAACAATGACTTCATGAAACTCACAGGCAAATGGAATGAACTGGAAAATATCATTCTGAGTGAGGCAACCCAATCACAGAAAAACACACATGGTATGCACTCATTGATAAGTGGGTATTAACCTACATGCTCAAATTACCCAAGATGCACAGACCACATGAAACTCAAGAAGAATGACCAAAATGCTAATGCTTTACTCCTTCTTCAAAAGGGGAAAGAAAATATTCATTAGAGAAGATAGGGAGTCAACTTTTAGAGCAGAGACTGCAGGAACAGCCATTCAGAGCCTGCCCCACATGTGACCCATATATATTACAGCCACCAAAACTTGATAAGATGGATGAAACTAAGAAGTGCATGCTGACAGGAACCAGACTAAATTTTGAATTGTGTTTAGGTATGGCCTCATAGACTCCTAGGTTTGTACAAGCCTATGGGGGCCAGAGAGTGGAATGTGTTGGTTTATATATGCTTGGTCCAGGGAAGGACACTATTAAGAGTTGTGGCTTTGTTGGAGTAGGTGTGTCACTGTGGGGGTGGGCTTAAATACCCTCAAACCTAGCAGCCTGGAAACTATTAGTCTACTAGCAGCCTTCAAATGAAGATGTAGAACTCTCAGCTCCTCCTGGCTGGATGCTGCCATGTTCCCTCCTTGATAATAATGGACTGATCCTCTGAACCTGTTAGCCAGCCTCAATTAAATGTTGTTCTTATTTTAAAAAGAAAAGAAAGGAGATAAAAGATTCATTTAGCACAGCCTGGTCTCAACTTTGCTATATAGCAGAGAATGATCATAGTTTTCTGATCTGCTCTCTACCTCCTAAGAGCTGAGATTATAGACATGTGTCACCACATAGAGTTTTATGCAACACTGAAGCTCAATCGCACATCTTGGTGCATGTGACATAGCACTCTACCAAGTGAAATACATAATCTACACCAAAACTGTGACTTTCTAAGTATGTGTTCATGCACAAACTTTTCTGTGGGTGTATGTTGTGGTATGTACATGTGTGATGATATGTATGTACGCAACAAAGGTCACTCTTAGGGGTCATTCATCAGGTATCATCAACCATGTTTTGGTTTGGTTTGCTTTTTTGAGACGGGGTTTCTCTGTATAGCCTTGGCTGTCCTGGAACTCAATTGATATACCAGGATGGCCTTGAACTCAGAGATCCACCCGCCTCTGCCCCCAGTGTGGGATTGAAAACATCCACCACTGCCAACTGGCTAGTTTTTTTAGCATGGTCTTATAACTCACAGGTAAGTTAGGCTGGCTAGCCAGTAAGACCCAGGGACCCTCCCATCCCTTCTTCTCAGCACTAGGATTTTAAATATGCATTACCAAGCCTTGCTTTCTTTACATGGGTCTGAGTATTAAATTTGGATCCTCTCGCTTCCACAGCAAACACATTATTAAATGAACCATCTCCTTGAACAAACACATAAAATATGAATCGACATAGACGTTAATTACTATTTAACTCTAAGTTGGAAATGGAAAGCAAAAAGAATATTCATTATCCCTACTTTGT
This sequence comes from Rattus rattus, assembly GCF_011064425.1. Lineage (NCBI taxonomy): Eukaryota > Metazoa > Chordata > Mammalia > Rodentia > Muridae > Rattus > Rattus rattus. Next base: position 180,459,480 of record NC_046155.1, read on the forward strand.
GCTCACAGTAAACATCAAAGCTGAGGTATTAGCTCTAATCCCCAATGTTCACTGTGCACGACTAATCGTCAGAATGATTCCCAAAGCCAGGAACTTTCCTTGGATACAATTTCTCTCCTTCAAATCCAAATGTGCAGTAACAGCCAAGAAAGCACTTCTGCCTTTTTCTTCCTCGGTCTCTTTTTGTATAAATGAAGACAAATATGGTCTCTTGAGAGTTTGTTTTCTTTACTTCTTCCTTACATTATACCCGTAAAAAAAAGAGTCTATGAACTGGTCCAAAAATTAGTATTTATTTAGCACATGGAGGGAACAGATGACTCTGAATTCTCATATTCTAAATATTTTGCTGTTTATATAGTGAAAACAGTATTAACAGTAATGAAGTCATACAAGTATTAGCACTAACTATGTAAGTACTGCATGGGAATGTCACAAGATATAGGGAACGTCACAAGATATAGGGAACAGGAATAGAGCTATATATTGACGCAGGGAACTCAATTCAATGAGGTTTGATGTTCACTGGATCTAAAGGAAATGGGGATATGTGAGTTAAAGCTACTATAATACCAAGAATGAAGTAGACAGAACCCTCAGAAGAGACATTACAGATGAGAGCTTAGGGAGTCTGCCCTTTGCACAGGAATAAAACAAGCCTTGTAAAAAGGGGGCAAATGGCCAAATCCACTGATAGCTGGTGTTGTGTCAATGTCCTTTACATCAACCAGAGACTTCAGGTTAAAATTCTGTAAAATGGTGGTGAAGAACAAAAACAGCTCCATGCGAGCCAGGGCTTCTCCTGCACATATCCTCTTTCCTGTAATAACAAAGAAAAGAAAAAAAGAGAAAAAGACTTGCTCCTGAATTGTCTGTAGATTGTGTTGTGAATTGTCATGGAGATTCTACAGTAGTCAATGAGTTGTTCAGCATGTGGATAAAAGACACCCACATCAGGTTCTCAAACCCACACACAGCTCCATTCACCCATCTCCAATACCATGAAGTTGAAAGCTTCAAGCTGCCATTGACAAAGCAAGGTTCTGACATGCCCTCAGGAGCAATAGTGTCTCCTCTTTATGATCAGCACCGGGTATTCTCCCTTATGCAAATATGGCATCCCTAGCACCCTGGCCCTGAGCAATGATTTACTTGCCCCAAAAGACTCTACCAAAGGTAGCCTTTGTTCCCCTCCATTAAGCCATACTGCCTCAGGTCTCTTCCACTCCTAGATGTCCTATCTTCCTTCCTCTCCCAGAATCCACTAACATGATCATGGCCAACCTCATTGGTATGAACAGGGATGTAGAGCCATAATGGCACACAAATATAATTTGCTTTCTTAACATGGAAAAACTGTGCTAGACCCTACAATGCTCACTAATATGGTCCAATAAAGAATTATTATATGTAGAGGAAATATATAGTCATTAAAGTGGAAGTTCTTATGGCATATAAGCAGAAAATCTATTAATCCTGGCAAAATCACCATAGAAATTGCATCTGATCCTAAAATTCGATTATGTCCTCCAAAGTACAAATGGAAATGAATTTCTTTTACCTGCTGAGAATGGCATAAAGTAGTCACTCTTCTTAAAGTTACCTCTCTCATCTAGAAAGTGACCAGGGTCAAACTTCTCTGGATTAGGAAATTCTTTGTCATCATGCAGTATGGATGACAGTGATGTTATCACATTGGTACCCTGAAAACAACCAACAGACATAATGAAAGCTGAATGGGAAGAATTGAAGGAACTCACCTAAACCAATCTACTTGACTTTTGAATAAAAGTACTGGATTCAAAGCAGAGCAATGACATTTACACATAAACCAAACACAAACAGAGATGAACTGACTCTAGATCCTCAGCTAGGGATGGAACTTCACACCCACCTCCCTTCTCCATGCTCTGGTTTGACCTCGTACAGAACTCATGCATGTTGTCACAACTGCTATCAGTTTATAAATATAATATCAGTCCATGCCCAGGAGATACTGGCACATAACACCACCTCTGGTTCTTACAATCTTTCTGCCCTCTCTTCCACACTGATCCTTTATCCTTGAAAGAAGGAAGTGTGATACAGATATTCCATTTAGGAATGAGCATCCTGAGGTTTTTATTCTCAGTATCTTGATCAGTTTTAAGTCTCTGTGTTGATCACCACGATTCTACTGCAAAGAAAGTTTCTCGGATGAAGTTAAGGAGTCAGCTTTCTTTGTGAATCAGACCTTGTTGGGCAACTACACCCCAGGAGATAGCTACATATCCACAAGTATGTGAGCAGTACTCATTGGACTCAATGTTGGTTTTTGTTGTTGTTGTCCTTGTTGTTGTCATTGTTGTTGTTTTTAAGAAGACACAAAATCGATGACATTAGTTTAATGCTAGTAGCAACAGCTTTGTT
>NC_046155.1:180461988-180467943 GCF_011064425.1 Rattus rattus
TCAGCTTTCTTTGTGAATCAGACCTTGTTGGGCAACTACACCCCAGGAGATAGCTACATATCACAAGTATGAGCAGTACTCATTGGACTCAATATTTGGTTTTTGTTATTTATTTAACCCTTGTTGTTGTCATTGTTGTTGTTTTTAAGAAGACACAAAATCGATGACATTAGTTTAATGCTAGTAGCAACAGCTTTGTTCATTTCATCTCCATTAGCAGTTAAAAAATTGAGTTGAAGGACTGAACACACTCTAGATATTACCAAGGTTAGACACTGGAGTCTGCCCTCACTGCTGTATTTATCACTTCTATTCTCATTTAACTCATATTGGCTATGGTTTTAGATGGAAATCTATGTTTATTCTGGAAAAGTCAGGATAATTGATAATCCTTTGCTTCAGCTTTTGTTAAATGAAGATCTGATATAATTAGTGATAACTTTGAATATGCCATTGAAGGTATATCATGACTTTTTGACCACTTATCATATATACTATATGCTGCTTATAATTTGATCATCACAGATGGCCCCTACATTAAAAAGTACAAGAGAAATGAACACACATCATTCCACAACTCAGAATGATCAATTCAAACACAAATTATCAATTAGTTGTACTAAGAGTGTTGTGCCCACTAAGTCCCAAAAGCTCCAAAGGATATAGCCCCACACCCATGCAGATGCTGATGACCCTCATCAAACCCAGAAAGTCATAAAACAAAACAATAAGATATAAGAGTGGGAAGGGAAATTGTTAGAAGGGCTTTAGTGGAAGTCAGAGGAGATAAGGAAAGAGAGAGAGGATAAGTGTGCTCAGGCTGCATTATAGACATGAGAAATTATCAAAACTAGATTTATCTTTAAAAATGTTTAATTTTATAAGCTGTGGGTAAATTATTTAGAAAATAGAATACTCAGGCAATGATTGTCAAATAATAATTAAAATTATTGATAAATTATTTGGAAAATAAGATACCCAAAGATTAAATTTCACATGAAAGAGACAGGACAAAAAGGCTTTGATTCTTCAAAACTAATTTGCTATTATCAAAAAATCTTAATAGAAAGGTTCTCCGATTTTAGAGAATGAGCTGAGACTATTTCCTTCCTTTGCTGCACTATAAAGTTTTTTCAAATCTGAAAAATCTTGGTATAACTAGAAAATTTATCTTAAGCTATATAGAGGAAAATATATATTCATAATTTCTTCAATTAGGAATGTACTTATCAAATTGTGTGAAAGTTTTCAATCTTGGAAACATACATTAAAGTTTTTAGCTATTAAGTGTGATAGGTTTAATAAACTAAAATATAGTTCTACACACTTTTATATCCCAAATGCATATGAAATATAAAAACAGACATATATCCCTTTATTTGCTTTTTAAAAAGATATTCTCCTAGTTATTTCAGTTATCAGCTTGACCAAAACCCAGAGTTATGAGAGAGAACTTCATTGGTTGGGTATAAGTATCTGCATCTGTCTCTGTCAGCTCTTTGTTGGGCCTCTTGGAACTCAGCTATGCTAGACTCCTGTCTGTAAGCACACCATAGCATCAGTAATAGTATCAGGCCTTGAAGGCTCTCCTTGAGATGGATTCCAAGTTGGGGCGGTCACTGGACCTCCTCTACCTCAGGATCTTCTCCATTTTGTCCCTGAAGTTCTTTTAGACAGGAACAATTCTGGGTCAGAGTTTTTCACTGTGGGAAGGCAACCCCATCCATCTCCCCACTGTTGGGCATTTCATTTAAGGGTCAGTTCCTTTGACTCCTGAGAGTCTCTCATCTCCCAAGTCTCTGGTAACATTCTAGAGAATCCCCCTAACTACCACCCTCTGATATTGTATATTTCCTTTCTGCTGGCCTCAGGGCTTCCTCTGCCTGTTCCACCACCCACCACCTGCAATCATCATCCAAGGATCCTGTGGTTAAATTAGGGAAGGCTGGAAGGAGTTAAGGAGAAACCAGCAATCTCACTAACCTGGACCACTGGGATCTCTGGGACACTGACGGCAGTGTACACTAAGCTAGTCCAGGGCCCTGGGACACATGCATACAGTGAGAACTGCTGGTCTTGCCTCGAATAAAGAATACACTGCTAACCCTGGATGAACTTGAGGACCCAGGGAGTGGAAGACCTGGCGGGATGGGTTGGGGTTGGAGTGAGACATCCTCACAGAGCCAGAAGGAGAGAGAGATGGGATGAGGAAGTGTCAGAGGGTGGACCAGGAGGGAAATAACAACTGGACTGGAAAAAATAAAGATAAATATTTTTTTAAAAAAGAGGAACTTCAAATGAAAAATTGTGTTGTTCAGATTGGCCTAATAATATGCCTGTCTTGACTGATAGTTTACATGAAAGGATCCAGCAAACTGTGACTGATGCCAGAAAAGTGAGCCTGGGTTGGATAATAAAGCTGTCTCAACACTAGCCACGAAAAGAACACCAGCAAGCAGCATTGCTCCAAGGCTTCTGCTTTAAGTCCCTGCCCTGGAAGAGTGACTGCTCTTCTAGAGTTCCTGACCTAACTTTCCTCAATGATGGACACTGACCTGTAAGATTAAATAAACCCTTTTGTCCCCAAGTTGCCCTTAGTCATGGAGTTTATAACAGCAACAAAATATCATGCTAGTAATCATTAATGAAAAGTTAGAAACTCAATAATTCTAAGATTATGCTATTAAAGAGCTATACTTTTGCTTTTAAGATATTTTTACATATTACTACTTTTAATTATCTTCTTAGAAATTTGCAACAATATGGGAAACCACAATGTGAATTTGGAAACTTCATCAACACTGAGATGCAATGTGAAACAAGCTTACCTTGGGAATGAAGTAGTTTCTGAATTTCATATCACGTGTCACTAAATGAGGCAGGTTTGTGGGGACGAGGTCAATATATCTCTGGATCTCATGCACTACAGCATCTGTGTAGGGCATCTGGCTCCTGTCTTTCATGCAGGGGCTCCGGTTTCTGCCAATTACACGTTCTATCTCTTCCTGGACTTTAGCTAGTGAGACAAAGAAAATGATGTCATTGGAGAAAACTGGCACAACTGCCACATGTCAGTGTAGCATGGAGCATGAGAAAGTGTCCCAAAAGCATCATAGGCCTAAGTCCATCTACAATTTTAATGCCATAGGGAAATAGAACCTAAAAAATAGGCACTTACTAAGTAGATATACTTGTACATATTATCATACAGGATAATGAATGCAAATAAGAATGATTAAATATCTCACTATACAGATGCCTTACAAGTATGAACTAAGAAATTACTGTCCCTGTCCTTGCAAAGACAAAAGAGCAGAAAGTGAGACTTCGTGTCATAAATACTTTCCAAAACAGACAAACTAAAACGCAGGAGAGCTGACTATTGAATTCTACCAAGACAGGGTAAGCAAGTCCTTCACAACTCCAACTTTACAAATATGTCTGTCAGATATACTGGGCCAGAAGGCTGAAGATAGATACTCTAACTTTACAGAGATTGCTGGGTAGCTGTCCAGGCAGCCAGCTGTTTGTCAATTCTTGGTCTAGGAAGCTGCTTGCCTTCACATCCTACTTACTCAGGTAATATTCACTCTTTCTCAGGTCTCTGATGAGGTTGAAGACTAGTTATAGTCTCGCAATTAAGCTTAAGTTGTATAGGATTTAAGAAGATGTTTTATATCTAAAAGGATCTTTTGAGGTTTGTAATAATAGTTAGAAATTGAGATAAATACAAAACCATAAAGTAGCCAAGATATGATAGATAAGTAAATATTTTCTATAATCGCAAAATACTATATACTTGTCATTATAAATGTAAATCTTACCTTATGGTTTTCATAATTGTTTCCTAATTGTCATATTTGTGTACAGTTTTTGTTTAAAAGAGAAACCCTTTTATTGGACTAAAAGGGGTAACTGTAGAGAAATTATCTTGTGTCTGTGGCACCTGTCAATAATAAATTTGATGGCCTATAGCTTAGGAAGGAAATAGGAAGTGAGACACTCAGAAGGCTGAGTGGGTGCTGGGACAGTGCCAGGTGTGGGATATTTGGCCAAGAAGATATGATGAGATGGACATGTAGTACCTGAGCACTAGTAACAAGTCACACTGCAGAACGTAGACTAGAATAAATGGGCTATTTTAAGTTATGACCCAGTCAGAGAAGTTTTTAGCCCTATAGCCAGGGTGTTTCTAAACATAAAAAAAGAGTTAGTGCCATATCAAATTATCATAAGGTAGTAATTGAATTTTCCTGGCTGATGGATGTGTGTGTGATCATATCTGAAAATTCCCATTGGTTGTCCCATTTGCCAAATGCAATAAACTCACTTTGAAACATTCTTTTTTTAAAGAATTATTTATTTATTTTTAGGTATATGAGTACACTGTAGCTGTCCTCAGACACACCACAATAGGGAATCAGATCCCTTTACATGATTGCAAGTCACCATGTGCTTGCTGGGAACTGAACTCAGGACCTCTGGAAGAGTAGTCAGTGCTCTCAACCTCTATGCCATCTCTCCAACCCTTCTTTGGAACATCTTGAAGTATCTTAGGCAATTTATGTTCACATCCAGAGGTACTTCTGTTTCTATTGTTTTGCTATTATTTACAAACAATTTCTCAAAGTCCCTTCTAAAAGAGATGATGAATCACACATATATATATACATATAAAATAAACAATATCCCCAAATAGACACTCCTCTCTGTCTGTCTGTCTCTTTGTTCTGCTCTCTCTTGCATACACTCTCTCTCATGTAGCCACACACCCTCTCTCTCCTACCATACAATTATAATTTTTCTCATATATATGCTCATTCTTATATCACTTTAATATTATGAATATTTCTTACAGGTAATATTTCTTGCATTATATGATTTATACATTCTTGGACACAAAAGAACTTATTTAAATTCCCAATATTAGATAATAGCTTTGAATTATCATAAATGCTCAAGTTTGCAGATTATTTTTGATTATCTAGATATAATTAGCTAAGGATGATTTTAATTATCAGAATTTATCGGGTTGTCATTCATATCTCTCTTCTGTCTAAGATTCCTCATACCCACATATTCTACTGTCTCTCCTAAAGCCAGAATAGCAGGTATTGTTATGAGAAACCCTGGCACTGCCCCTGAGTGCCTCCTCTACATGGGTCACTCACCACTCTCACATGTGTGGACCTATTGATATTAGCCAAAAAGCTCGATTACCCACAATCCACAGACCACAGGAAGCTAAAGAAGAAGGATAACCAAAATGCAGATGCTCCCACTCCTTAAAAGGGGGGAAAATCCATAGGAAGGGGTATGGAAGCAAAGTTTAGAGCAACGACACAAGGAATGGCCATTCAGAGCCTAACCCACATGTGGTCCATATATATACAGCCACCAAAACTAGCTAAGATTGATGAAGCTAAAAATGCATGCTGAGAGGAACCGGATATAGATTTCTCCTGAGGGACACATCCAGAGCATGTCCAATACAGAGGTCAATGCTTGCAGCAAACCACCGAACTGACCACAGGATTCCCTTGGGGGTAATTAGAGGAAGTACTGAAAGAGTTGAAGGAGCTTGCAACCCCATAAGAACAACAATGCCAACCAACCAGAGTTTCGAGGGTCTAAACCACTACCAAAAGACTATACATGAACTGACCCAGGGCTCCAACTTCATATGTAGCAGAGAATAATAGCCTTGTTGGGTTACTAGGGGAAGGAAGCCAGGAAGCCCTTGGTCCTGCCAAGGTTGGACCCCTAATGAAGGGGAATATGGGGAGAGGGCAGTAAGGGGGATGTATGGGGGAATACACGTATGGGGGAGGAGGAGAAGAGGGGATGGAGGCTTATGGACAGGAAACTGTGAAGGGGAATAACATTTGAAATGTAAGTAAAGAAATATATCGAACCTCGATGATCCACGCCTGCAGCTCGCGGCTCCCAAACCCC